>NC_091933.1:28652432-28952432 GCF_041260155.1 Ptychodera flava
AGAAATCAACTACGCTTAATTCACTGCTCTGGAATTTTTTCTGGCATAAAAACTGTTGTAGAAGGTTTAAAAAAATTCTGAGACACGTTTTTGAAGACCCTTAGAACAGCTTGCACTCACACAATTTTCAGCCACATATCTCAAATCATTGAAACAAAACATAGGGAAAACCGATTTTTGAAAGGTTATGCAAATTACCTGTCACGTGATATTTATGTAAACAATGGTGACACTATGGTAACCAAACTGTTCCCCTATATCTAGGCTTTCCGAAAATATACAATTTACGGGGGTTCTGAGCTTCTTAAACACTAGAGAATTGTTGGTTTAAAATGGTGAATTCCTTGTCTTGGAACCTTAACTATGTGTTGCTCCTCCTATCGTGCTCGAAGCAAAACAGTAAAAACTTCCATCATATCGCACCACATCGTAACACATCATATCATAACATATCATATCGTATCATATCATATCATATCACATCATATCATATCATACCATACCATACCATGACATATCTTACCATATCTTACCTTACCGTACCATACTATGTTAATGCGTTTTCACTAGGACATAATGAGCCGTAATTACCCCTATAATAGAAATTCTGGAACTTTATCACATTGAGCAGGTCAATGAACCTTTCCTTGTCTATGCCCACACGCTATGAAAAAATTTGATTGCACTTTAAATGTTCGGATAAGAGGATCTGTCCCCAGTCAGCGAAGAGAATCTGTCTGCATGCCCCGTCCTGTCTTCCCGGATCTGACAAAATGTTGTGTAAACAAATGCCATGTAAATAAACATGATGAGAGCGCATGCCCATTAGTGTTCCTCAATGCCCAGCTGAATATTCCCTCTGCGCTTCCGCTGTGTACTGTGCGCACGATCAAATATCAGTTGACCGTGGGAGAGAGTCTACGTGGCAGTGGAGGTCGGGAAGATAAAGTGAGAAAAGTTTTTTTTTGATCGGACATGTAAGGATAAGGTACATGTGCCAATACAACATGACTTGTTACAAAAGTATCTATCCATGCCCTCCGGTGGCCTTCCATGATGTCGGACAAAGGCAAATACAAGGAAATCCAGTAAAAACCCCGTAGGAGATGTTGAACTTTAAAGTTGTGATAAAATGACGTCATACGCACGTTACCATGACATTACATGCCAAGTTTAGGTAATCAGCTGTTTCAAGTTATGATTAGGGGTTATTTTGTGGTTCCTTTATCTCCGGAAGATATTAAATCTGAACCACGTAATTGTTTCATCATCACATTTTCTGATGGAGAAATATGCTCCTGCCTTTATAGTTCAACATTCGCTCTGTGTCTGTTACTTCATTCTAACACTCATTGGAAATGTATTTGGTGTCTCATAAGACTTCATCGCTGGCGTGGTGAAAGACGAAGAGTTAAAATGTCAAGAAACTGGCCAAATGGTGTAAAATGCTGTTAGCGGAACATTTGTTTGTTCAATGACCGTAAATCTATCTGTCTATCTATCTGTCTGTCTGTTTGTCTATCTGTCTGTCTGTCTGTCTGTCTGTCTATCGATCTATCTATCGATCTATCGGTCAATCTAGCTAGCTATAGCTAGCTAGCTTGCTAGCTATCTATAGCTTGCTAGCTAGCTAGATATCTGTCTCTATCTATCCCTCTCTCTATCTGTCTATCTCTCTTTATCTCTCTGTATGTATGTATGTATGTATGTATGTATGTATGTATGTATGTATGTATGTATGTATGTATGTATGTATGTATGTATGTATGTATGAACTTGCTGCCCACCTATGCGTCCATACAGCATAAACCCCAACCACTCACCATCATTACTGCAGCATCTTGTGCCAATGATCTCACTGCCTACGTACCAACCTATACGTACAAATGAAGTCTGGAGAGAACATAAAACAAAGTCATCTTTACAAAAATTGAGAATTAAACGGCAAAGCTTAAAGGTACACATCGTGAGCTATGTCACTGATCGTAAACTCATTCAAGCAAGTTAAATCTTTTTGTACCACACCATAGTTTCTGTTGAATAAAAAAAAAAAGAAATGAAGAAGTGACTTTCATTGGCAGCAAATACATCATCAATTCGTAAGGAAAGCCAACGCATGATCGAGAGTATTGAAACACGATCTCTCCATCGTGACCTTCCCTGTGTGGAAGGCTTGTGGTATTTCACATAAAAAAGCAAAACTGTTGGCAAAGTTTACTTGTTCCGAACGTTGCTGGTAGTATATACATTGTGTCATGTGTGATTATTTGCATCCAGTTTGTACTGTCTTCGGTCATTGGTAAAGGCGTTGCTTTTGACGTCTACATACTCTGCTCACAAAGTACAGCACATATTGGTGTCAACTCACACGTGACACCCTAATCACTTAGTGAAGCTGCATAATAGTCTTGACAAGCTCAAATTATAGGCGACGCAAAGAATGCAATATTAATGAAAATATGAAAAAACGGGAGTGTAATTATGATTTCATATCTCCAAATTTCACGCCAGTCAGGCGTTTGATGTGCGGCCGTGAGCCAGGCAGAGTTTCCCTCTCGCGGGCCTGAAGGGGTTACACATCACTCACTTGCTTCGGGCCGCTGTGATTGCCGTTGATCTTCATGAGCCTTACGCCAGGTAATATTTTCGACAACACGAAATGCTCCCCACTCAGGCTACTGGGGTTTCCATTGCCGTACCATATCTTCGTTAAGACATTTAACCGCATTTTACGTGCTGTGCAAAGTTGTAAGTGTTTTTCTGCATTGGAAATCATAATCTCACGACACTCATGGGAGATGTTGGGGCTTAGTGTTTAAGTGTTATCGGCATATCGTATTATTTCATACCAAAATGCAATTTCCCCATTTATGACGTCATCAGAAATACCTGTAGAAGTAATGCATCTAGTTAAGTAGCTGTCGTCCGTACTCATACAAACGCAATGTGTGGGTTTCGTTCATCAGTTGTTCTGTCTCACGGCCGATGAAGGAATATTTTGAGCAAAAACACTCTTTTTTGCTGCAATTTAGTGAATTTTGATGATTTCAGAATGTTTCGGTTTTTTATCTGGCGACATACTTGCTCAGTGCGGTGCGCATTGTAAGAACGTCTGTGAGTCCGATTATTAGAGTCGGGGGAATAATTGAAGCTATTGGTGCGTGACCACAGTTTTCCTCCGTGCACAATATATGAATGTTTTCAGATTGATTCAGAGAATGTTTTATCTTAATTTCTCGTTTGATAGTGGTCGCAAACGAGACAGGCATTATTTCATACACTTTCTGCCAAGAGGAGGCACGATCAACACGAATTTCGAAGGAATTTCGGAGCTCTCTCACGGAGCTTAATAACCTTCCGATCATCTGCCCATATGCACAGCAGCTATCGCCAGCTGATCATTGCCTGACACCACACTCCATCTTTGCCGCGCCGGTCGCATGGTTTCTTATGTATGTTTCTATTTCGTGGAGTGACGACACGTCTCACTTGAATTGCGATTTTTTCTCACTGAAAGTTGTCAAGTTAACTTAGGGTGGGGGGGGGGGCTAGAGACACAAAATTATAACGCTTTCTTGAAAGGAGTAATAATGAGACTTGGTAAATATTGATGAGTGATTTTGACAGAGTGACAATGACAATGCTCTACTTTACGCAGAGCAGTGTGATGATGTCTTACTTTTTAACATTGACGTAGAATGCTCCTCGGGGACAGATATTCGGACTCTCAAACTTTTACAATTCGTTTCTGATCTAGCACTTGTGGGGATTCATTTTAAAGTTGCTGGTGTAAGAAAACTTTTCACCGTCTTAGTTTTTTGAAAATCGAAAAATTATTTTTCTTACAGAGTAAACACAGGGGCGGCGGCCAAATTGTTCCTCTGTTCCAAAATTTGTACGGTAACCCTCGATTTTTTATTCTTGATTTTGAAAAGGGAATGGTTGAAATGTTCCTTGTGGAAAGTTTGAGCATAAATTTTAAGGCTTTCACTTTCGAGGCGCGTAGGCCTACTACCGTAATTCATGCAGCTACTAGAATTTGCGTCGCCATTTTCTCTCTGTGTTCTGATCTTCTATTTGTGAAAACGAGTAGTATCAGGCAAGCCACGTAGACAACTCTATGTAGCTAAACACCCCCCCAACAAAATTGTGCATTGTGGTCAACTTACCGAATGACACAAACTTTAGACACAACAGCTGATTTTCCAATTTGGAATAGTTGCTCTGTCCATTTAATATTAGATGAATCTAAGTGTGCACACTTTATTCGAATCACGTGTAACTTCGTCAGACCGGGTCTGTTGATATCGTGTCAAAATCGCTGCAGATAACAGGCAAGCGGCACGGTGGAGGGACTCACGTTAATGCAGACTTCTGGAGATTATCACGCCTAATTTACGGTCGTAAATACTAACACCGTAATGTCACTTACTGGCCGGTGACTTCTTCTCTGAAATGTGATAGGCTTACTTTCTCGTGCATGTGACGGATAAGACGTACAATGAAGGGTAAACCTCTTTATCAAAAGTATGTATTCAGGCGTCCGGTCCCGAACACTAGATGTAATACCAAAGACTTTCCTTACCGTTGGCATCTGGTGACATTCATCGGGGCTTTGAAAAATGCTGTCTGTCGAAGAGCAGTGGCAGAATATACTAGTCTACACGCAGAACATCTCCTATATCCATACAATCCTGCCAATATATTTTAAAATGTTAGTGCAGAGAGGAAGTAATGATTCATGACATAGGCAAATTACAGGGATAAAATCTATAATTTTCAGGTTGGTATTTTCTCAAGTCATTAAAATAGGAAGTGTTTCCCGAAAATTAATCATAAGCTCAAATGGATGTTACTACCACTACGAGATATGAGTCGAACATTATTGCTGAGTGCACTTCACGCCGGGAACTGTCATTTGTACAATACCGACTGCAGCAACTGTCAGCACACGAGCATAATTCTCCTAGTTACCAATACTGTCTTTTATTTCATCATATCTTCAGTCTGTGAGCTGGGCTGACGGTAGGTCGTTTTTACCTCTCTAGCAGCGTATCGTTGAACGACATAGGTGAGAATCAGGTGATGCAGAAAACCGTGCGAAAATGTGGAAGGGCAGTCTGTTTGCCCGTCATGAAGGGGTTAGTATTGTTCCTCACAGGGCACATGTAGTGTAATTAGTACAACAGCATGTTTCAATATTGGTCGGGGCAATGGCATGGAGCTGTGTTGCTGCAGTTTCATAGCCCCGCAACTCCCCTTGAAGATTTTTGTGTTTTTTTTGTTGATTTTTGTTGTTTGTGTCTTCAAGAGGAGTTGCAGGGCTACGAAACTGCAGCAAGGAGCAGTGATGACATACGGATTTTTAAAGTAATGACTCGTCTTCAACGGATTGTTCTGATCAGCTAGCACTCAATTAAGCATGTTAATAAGGTAGAATGCACCAGTGGGATACACTTGCACAGTCTCAAACTTTTACAATACTCTTTTGGTCCACCACTTGTGGGGGTCTACTTTTAAAGCTCACGGAGTATAAATAAAGCTTTCCCCAGCTTATTTTTTGTGAAAATCGAAAATGTCGTTTTCCCCATAGCGTTAACACAGGGGTGGCGTCAATTTTGAATTTCTAATATCTGTATTATTTCTGGGGAATTTGTCAGTACAAACTTTTGTAAGGTGACCCCAGACTTGATTACTGATGAAACAAGACGTCGACATTTGGTACTGTATTCAAGGTATCTTTTGTTCCTTTATTTATGTACGTTTTCGAAAGATATTCCGGAAACGACATGAGAAGTTGATGTGTTGTCATGTGTGTGTTCAAATTTTACTGGACTTAGCAGGGTCCCATAATTTACTTCCGACGAAATTTTCATAATACCGCATAATGGAAGAAAACACTAATTCAAAGATTACGACGGTGTAGTGATGAATTTTTTGTCTGTATTTGTTTTTTTTTTCTTTCTCTCGTCAATGCCTTGAGCAAACTTAATCTCCGTACCGTCGGCGACTATACTGTGTATGTAGTGCATGAAGGTAGCATGCAAGACTATCAACTGCCTCTACAGTTATTGTAGCTGTTCAGAAAGTGTGTTTGCGCAGCTCATTACAGTCGGGACACTCTGCCGGCACACGGCGGTGTGATTATGTTGCGTTTCATGTGTCAACAAAGCCTGAATTCGTGACCTGACAAGAATTTATTTTTTCACTCGTTATATTGTAAATTGTATACGATTACGAGCCTGGCTGGTCATGCATACTGTGCGATTCAGCATCAATTATCAAGTAATTTAATAAATTGAACTTGCCGTTCCGAACAAAATATGAAAAAAATGGACCACAATTAGCATTGCTGGCGTTTTCAGTGACGGTGTCAGCGGCTCAACACCATTTGAAAAAAATCATTGTAAAATCTGTCTTTGTGTGGTCAGATGCAAATGTACGATTAAACGTGCATCCCCTAGAAAATTGAATCAGATCGTATAATGAACAGTCGCCATGGGTAGAGAGAGAGAGAGAGAGAGAGAGAGAGAGAGAGAGAGAGAGAGAGAGAGAGAGAGAGAGAGAGAGAGAGAGAGAGAGAGAGAGAGAGAGAGAAAAGATTGGACAATGGTGGAATTTGAAGTAACGAAAAGATCAAGAAACCAAGGGTGTCTGGAGATTGCTGAGTGGAGACGACAGACCAATGAAAAAAGCATACATGAAGAGCTAAATATTTAAGTTAAACGACCATCGTATTTATTAACTCTTGGTTTATCAATTACTTATATTACATATAATTATATACATAAAACAGGATCTTTATAAGAATATATATAAATATCTGAAAGTATTCTTCTTAGCCTTATTTGATATCATAAGTCGCGATTATTTGTAACCTCAGTGATAAGTGACCACCATGACAAATCAAGAACGCCATGAAAATGTTGATGCGTCTTCGGCGTCACATGGCAACTTGAATGTCACAGCATATTGGCAAGGCATGGATAAATGGACAATGGAGTTTGGTCAAATACAAGTTTGAAAAATGACGCCGCAGCTTCCTATTTTTCACGACAATGACAATAACAGTACTAAAAACAATAACTCACAAGGAAAGGCAGACAAATCTTTGACATGTCAAGTATTTATAAATAAATAGGAAAAACGATTGAGTAAATATATACACCTGGTGCAATATATACATATTTCAAATTGTTTGGTAACTCTAATCGTCGACGTAAAAAGAAACTTGGAATATGAAATACATCTTGTGTCCACTGCTGTTTTGGAAGTACTAGGCAACTTTCACTGATGACGCGATGGTAAAACACTTACGGTTATGCAAGCAGTGCTGAATTACCATTGGTCTAGCTCTTTCTAAAATCAATGGGGCCATTTTAAATTCTTTTCTCTAGTTTTTTCATCCGCTAAAATACTCTATGATTAAGGATATTTTTGATTCTATATCAATGTGTCAAACTAGAAGCTCACGAAAGTCGCTGTTATCATAAGCCTAAGGATACAAGTCTCTGAACCGTACAGTAAATAATACAATAAATAAAAAATAAAATTGCACAAATCGGCAGTGTAATATTTTACGCAATGTTGCGATTGTTTAAGTCATAGTATTTAAGCTTCCTCTGCGCGCAAAACTAATCGCTCCAACAAGTCTTTCAAATCAGATTCTACAGTTGGGGCAAAAAATGGCTATGATGGAATTACACACAGTCACAGTGGCGGCCTGGGAGAATTTCGCAAAACATGCTTCAATCGTTGGCAATAACAAAGCATATGTCGCATATAAAAGCGACTGAAGTACTAAGGCTATTTTGGTTGCCATGGCGAGAAATCAAAAGCATGTGTATGCTAATCGCGACTACAACCTCTAACGAAACAGGGGTACGATTCGTGACAATAATTATCCGCACGTTACTAATTCTAGATCAGCATTTCTCGCTCTTTTCATATTGAATTATTCCTGCTGTATCGACAGGTTGGTTAAACGCCTTTACCGTAGAACTGGCATGTCTCTTGAAAGTTTTGTGTGACCAATGGGAAAATGCGTAGAGAAGTTGTCGGACTGGTTTTAGATTTGCATGGAAAATACGGCAAAGACAATAATCCGCTGAATAAATAATCAAGTAATCAATCAAATAAATAAATAAATTATGCAAAAATATCTGTTGGCTTATAAAAAATTTTGTCCTTAAATTGTTTGTAAGTTGACTGTTTTTCCAAGTTCAGTTCTGGGTAGACGGAATCGAGAGACAAAGTAATGTCTTATTTCAAAATTATCCGATCTGTCCTCAATTGTTCGTCTGATGAAAATCCTTTCTTGCAAGGCCATGTAGCAGTTGTCTTTCAAGAGCAAACTTCCTTATCGGTTGTTCACAATGCTCCAATTACAACCCAACGACGGAAGCACAAATTACGGGCTGTGAGACTCCGCTATGTTGAGAAACTCCGAGAACCTGCTTGTTGTTATCGCCAGTCACGTTTTCAAAGTTTAGAAGACCTGGTCCAGTCCTCGGACTGATCTTGTTCTTAAAAATTATGTTCTGTTTCCGAGGAAAAGAAACCCCAAATCTTCACGGAGTCTTGATTTTAAGACCTACTTCCGAGTAGGAAAAATGGTATTTCTTGTAAAGGGGTTTCTGTTCAGAAAGGAACGTGCATTTTCACTGAGTATCCAGATCTCCGAATGACCACACTGTAGAGCTGGTGGTCAAATGTTTCCATTCGTTGTTGAAAAAAGACTGCTACAGTACCCCTCCGATAGCTGAATGTTTTCGCTTCGTCAGTGGAGGTTCCCGAGACAAAGTCCTTTGTTTCTTTCAAAGCCGAAGCAAACAAGTCCACTTTCGCACGGACACGTACTCTGCCACGCTCTTGTTTTAAACCCATATGGACCAAATCGACACCTTTCCTCCAGACCAGGCCGCTTTCGGCACACCTGCTTTCCAAAAGCTTTTGCACAGCATTGGTTTGCTCCACAGTCGGCATCGCTCTGACAACTTTCACCAGGCATGGGCTGAAGACAAAAAAATGAAAGAGAAAATAATTAATTTAATGCGTGTAAGGATTTTCTGGGTGATCATGCAATATACCTGGCATTTAGACGCTGAATAAAATAACCTATAAGTAGTATTCAACGCAAGTTTATTTGATCTTTCGCCTATCTCAATGTAATCGGAATCACCCATGTCCTCCTTCGAGTCACAGCTTTTGCTGAAGGTGATCTTGTCAGCAGGCTCTACACACAAAAAGCTCATCTCTCGATTACTGAAGTGTATATTTCCCATTATTGTGAAAACATACTCATTAACAAGATTAACAATATCTTTTGTCAGCGATCTCTCTACATTTTATACAAAAATGGGGTAAGTATGTTGCTAATCGTCCGAGCGAAGAGTACATGGTGTGGAGCCTATTTTTCAAACTAGGAGCCCACAGCAGAGATTGTACAGCAGACGTCATTGGCACCTTGGATTTTGACATGTTATCAACACAGACTCAAGGCTCAGACATTTTTTTTGCGGGTCTGTGGCCTCCGGTTTTGAGCACATGCCACGTGCACGGCATGGTGATGATGGGCTCGCTCTACGTTTTTTCTAACGCTTCCCAGCGACGGAGTCACCATAGACGGTAGAAAAGGGACTACAGTCGAAGGCAGTACCAGTTTATTGTCGACAGTCCTATGGGTAGTTCAGAGCTCTTCCCAAACTGTACCCTCTGCAGTCTTCCCTTTGCAACGTAATACATGACCTCATATCCAGATATTCATCGCTCCCGAACAAAGATATTGGACTATTTAACTATTTATTTTAATCACGCGATTTGATTATAAAGAGGCATGGTTACATGACCACCAAGGGTTTTCATCCTTGTTCGGTAAAGTGGCTCAAGTTTTCAGCCATGGATTGCCTGTAGACGCGTGCAAAGTAGTTTTTAAGACAGTGTACATCTAAGTACGAATTCAACTTCAGACAAGAGCAGCTATGCATTTGCTGACATTAGTAATTGTTGCAATCATAAAAAAAAAACTGAATAACAATCGTTGGTGTTAATATTTAAGTAAATTTCCTAATTTTCATACACATCGACTTCCAGTTTTGTTTTTTAAAGTCTGATCAACATATGGTTCTGTTTTTCGAAAAAGAAAAGGTGTTCCATGTATATGATGATATTTGCATCTACAAATTTTAGAGTGATACAAAAGGTAGGAGGCGCTATGACTGTCTGAATAAAGCATGAAAATCAAAAACCGGGTCTAATCCGAAAAGCTGCTGTTCGAACGATCGTCGCAGTGCACAAAACTTTCGTCGCGTGAGGGCGATGTGCTTTTCGTTAGCAGCAATGCAGTTACCGGTATATTTGTGGAAGGAAAGAGAGGGAATGTTTGACCAAAGCGTCTGATGTTCCCGTGAAGTTTAAAATGAAAAAGTTGATATCATTAGTATAACTATTTTGTCCTATGAGCGCTTGATTTGCTGGCAGTACGTCAGTCTGGCCTTCAACTACATAGGCCTGCTGTCTATGTCCATAGGTAGGAAACAAAATGTCCTTCCAGATTAAAATATCTCGGCACTAAGTTATTTGCCTTTAAATGGATAACATTAATCGTATCCGGGGGTTAAAGACTTGCTCTCTTTCCCAGTAATTTTGACTGTTGAATTTATCTTATCCTCTTTGGTTATTTCCTCGAACCTCTTTTCGAGTTTCCCCTTTTCTTCGAAAACAATGCAAACTAGAAGCAGATTGTCTTAATATATCTTCCTTGAAATCACAAATTACTTAACAAGCTTGGAAAAGTCCGCACTGCATGTTTCTGTGTAAAATTGCATACGTTCGTGAATTTAAAGTCAATGTGTATGATAGGTTCGAAATCCTGGTGGTTAGTTTAAGCGCGTTATTCTTGCATGTGTTGTGTATACCACTCAAGAGAAAGAGAGAAAACATCATTCTTTTGAACGCGCTGACGTCTTCATAAATATGTATTTCCAATGACATGAATGGTGCCGGCAATTCATTTGCTCTAATTTGAAGGCCATGCATGCAGCGGAGTTGAAAGGCAATGAGAAGATTAAAGACAGGAAAAACGCGATGTTTGTGAATCGGAATCAAGGAAGATTGTCAGGTAGGAACATCATTTTGAATGGGTGAGAGATGAGTCCGATAGCGAAACGGACTTTGATCGAAGGCATGTCACCGGCAAAAAAGGGAAGCGGGAATGAATGAAGTGAATAGTGTTGGAAAATGGGGGATTGTAAGCCTGCGGTAAATGCACTATACGCCCCTACTTAGGCAAGGAGGCGGTGTCCCGACATGAGGAACTACGGTTCACAGTATCGCTAGGTGTCCGAGTCGGAATAACCATACTACCCTCCGGGGCCGAATGATGCGCGTTAATTCTGTCGACTGAAATAAAAACGTTGTCCACTTTTGGTTTGACGAGTTTGGCGCCAAAATGAGGCCGGAGCCGGAGATGGTGCCATATAGGCCAGTTTCAATTTACAGATGTGCAAGGAGGGGGGCATCATTTCAAGAAAAATCTCAAAGGCACTGTTTTCTCAGAAACCTTACAAGCTGGTTCAAAGTACGTTAAACAATGTTAACGTTTCAAAAATGCCGCCCTTACCAGCGTGGAACTGTCACATTTGACAGTTTATTAGAAATGAAATTTGAGGATGAGTGATGGCTTTAACGGCAGTGATGGGGGTAACTGGAAGAAATATACGGCCGACCAACGGAAAGTCGTGTTGAATCCTATTAGGAATGGCATTCTTGAGTAAATACGCTGACACGCCTAATCTCATCTAGTTTTAGGCGGTAAACAACCAAAAATGCAATACTCAACTTACTGAGAGTTCCCATTTACTTTTTCCTGTTTTTTTTTATTACGTTTTAATTTAAAACCAATGCACAAATTAATAGAATCACGATAACACCAAAAGACACTCATCGTGTTCCTATCGCTTGTTATTCCCTTGCAAATTGCGTAGAAAGGCGCTGATCTGCCATGGTAACACAGATTACGATTTTGACCGTGACGTCTTGCGATATATTTTTATTATCTGTCGTGAGAAAACAGGCCCACAAAAATAAGCCTGTCTTAGCAGTTCCCGGCCGGTCAGCATGACCGTAGACCCCGCTCTGTGGGATACGCGTTACTAACAGCACATGTACAACTGAGTTGAGTTACGGCCACGCAATAAAATCGTTTGTTAACACTTGTAAACACGTCCAGAACACTGGAAAACAGACCATTGTCTAATAGGTTGATTTACAGCATACAAATGGCTAACACGATAATTTCGGGAGGTAGGCCGGGTGGTTGACTTAAAGTGAACAGCGTCCATCTCATGACCATGTGCTTACTCATAACTGCTATAATTTACAATGTTGTTTTCAACCCTTACTTGAGACCCGTGAGACGCTTCTACCGGTCGCTCGTATTTCTTCTGACTTTTTTTTGTTCGCGTAAGTACACTTCTTTAATAATCGAAAGTATGACCAACATAACGATGGTTGGCACAATGCAATAATAATAGAGGTTTGCACTTTCAGTACCTGTTTTACAGATACTCATTTGTGAGTAACGATTTTAATGGTAATTTTTCCATGAAATTGTAAAGTGGTTTAAATTCACTGTTTCCTCTCCCTTATGTAAACACGCAAGCGGCCACTGGCGAATACTTACAACTTCCGCTAATACCTCCTCCCCCGTCCTCCCGGTCACTATATTTCTATGTTACCCCTTCCAATGTATTACATGGGCTATACAAATACGACTTGTGATATCCGGGCGACATAAAGCAACAGATTCTTTTGCAGGGCCTTTATGGAGATCATTGAACTTGACGAACTTGCAAAAGAAAAGACCTTGTTACATTGTTCGTTTGACGATCTTGATTTACTGTGTGTCGGAGCTGATGGGAAAATAATGACTGATCGTGGGGGAGCAAAATGTTTCTACTGGAAGGGCAAGGGAGCTTCGTTGATTGATGAAATGTTGACAGTGGAAAATAGTCTTCGTTGACCGCAAATATATTTCATTGCGTCTTTAGTGTCACTTACGGACGTGCTGGTTTCGACATGTATTCAAATGAGCACGCTCTCCGTGGGTCTAATAAAATCGGGAGCAGGAGAACGTTCCCCTGTAATTGCACACTTCAAATATTTATCTCGAATTACAGCATATCGTTTTCTAACCCCGAAAATAAGGCAAAATTCTTGACAAAATATTCGACCGATATAGCCTGAAATATCATTTTCAAATATTTCGTTGACGAGAACCATAAAACTACTGCACATATTTTTGAACTCACTTTTCATTCAGTGATCTCGCCTTCAATGTCTGTCTATTTTAGGAAGGCCAGCTCCCTTGAAGTTTGCAAAACCAGGTGGGCGTGTATATATATATATATATATATATATATATATATATATATATATATATATATATATATATATATATATATATATATATATACACCTTACATATTTTTGAGTGTTTTATACACAGAGATAATAGCTACGTCCTATGTCGATAGTTTTTTCTCGTGTTATATATCGGTACTCCAAATATATCTTTCATTCATTCATTCATCCAGAATGACTATCGCAGTTAAAATGAATGAGTTAAGTATATTCTACTGACTTTATTGGTCGCGGTTGGTACTCTTTAGGTGCTGTGGGCAACAAATCAATCATCATATTGAATTAATAGGTGTTACGATCAATCAGCGTGGTAGTATATTTACCTGATCAACTTTTTCAATATCCCCAGGTGATCTGGTTTATCGATGTAACAAATGCGGGTGTCGCATTCGGGCGGAACAACGTCATCGTTTCAATCAATTTGACTAAAATATCATGCTACTGAAAAGCTAACTTGGATCGCGTTTGATCACAAGAAGTGATGGCCACGTTTCGCAGGTGTTCTGACCACGGCTACGGGAATAGGAGAGGGACGGCAAACGGGTTGTTAAGGCTTTAACAGTCATTCCGATACTGGTCTGCGGCTACCTTCCACGTGTCGCTTTCGCAAAGCCCGGGCTGTCGGTTTCCGATTCCACTTGTTGAATCGAAGGCGAAAACGGCCTCATGTTTGTCATGTCCAATAAAGAGATTCTACATAATAGATGTAAATGACACAGGCGCACCTTGAAAAGTTTACCATTCCCTTTCTATTCGTAAATTCCTTCGCCTTTCCTTTGAAGATTTCGAATTAAGAAGCTACGCATGACTGAATCGGCCACATGCCTCAGTATTTTTCTCCTCTGAGAAAAGTGTGCCGTGTGAGAAACGAGCGATTGGCAATTATTTGGAAATTCCTTAAAACCAATTTGAACGCCCCCCGGTTTTGTTCATTTGAGGCCTTGGTTGTACTTTTTCACAAACCTGGCGTGAAGGTTGGCGACAGTTGGAGAACTGCATTGTTCCATCACTCATCACGGTCATTAATTTGGCCTGGCATTGCACCCAAAGTCAAGTAGAAAATCTGCATAATACCGTGAATTAAGGAAGAAAGGCAGACTTAGAATTCATAAAGATATACTTACTACTCTTGGCACTCGTTTTTGCCTCTGTATCGATATCGACATTGCATCGCAAAGGTAAATTACTACAAGGAGAAGTGTGATGATTCGGAAAGAATTGCGACAATACTGCGGTAACTCCATTGGATATAGCGTCTCGCCAGCAAAAAAATGGATAAGTCGTACGTTGACCACTTGTTGCAAAAATGCTGAAGTCTTGATTGCTATCGTCTCTGTCAGGTAGAGAGCACTGAAGTCCAATGTTGGAGATTCTCGGCAACTACTCAGATCGTATAGGCTTGGGTATCTGCGTGAACTGATGATCGCGATCGATGATGCCGCTTCCTCGCTTTTCGCCACTCTGACGAAACACGGTGCTTTGCAACTGTATTTAAAATTTAATAATCAGGCAAGTGATAAGAGGACAATCCGAAGGCGCCATCCCAGACACTCGGGGAATTCAGGGGATGCTTGGGCGATTCCATTTTCCACATACCTCAGAGGTGAGTCAAGGGACTCGGGAGTTTTCCAGGACTGCCCGCTTCCGACTGCTGTTTCCGTCGTAAAGCGACCCGTAACCACTGCAGCGGCCAATCATCACGGCTACTTCCGACAACTGAGCACGCCAGCCTATGTGTGAGAACTGATCGTGGGATCGTTACACGCGTGCAAGTTAAATATTCCACCGGAGATGCTAGATTGACAGTCTCCTCGGATATTATGCTGCTATTAATGTCTATTCTGAAGGGTCTCAATTGTTGTTAGGTATGTCTATTAAATGGCCCAAAACAAGTTTTGGAATGCCACCTCAACTGTAATAAACCGCTTTAGAATGAGCATGCATGTGTTTGCCGCGCGAAGCCCAGACTTCGCTTTCTGTAACTTTCTTTTCAAACAGCGCATAAGTTGGAACGCAACATTTTATGGGAATACTTTGAGAGGCGATATGGCTCGAGTGTTTGTGTTCTTATTTGTTAATGTCACCCCCTAATGAGATTCCAGCCCTCAGTAGCGCTTCCGCATTCTTGGCGAGTTTCAGCGCAGCGGGATGAGTCGGTGGAACCCCCACGGTCGTGAAATGGGCCGTACACAAGCCAACTCGTCCAACTTAGCTAGATGAGCGCACACGTGGCTGCGGAAAAAATGAGGAATACAGAATTTTAAGCCTTTGGTAAAATTATTTTGCTTGAAAATAGGACTGAAATTGGTTCATTAGGGCTGCCATGTCAATATTTCAAAGCCCGGCCGAGATTGCGCCGTAACCTATCCGATCTGTTATTTGGTGAACAGAAATATTATATTTTGCTAAATAACACCATGTCGGTTCTTTTCTTAGCCTGAGAAATAATAATATTGTTAACATGGCTCAAATCTTTGCGCTCAACGCGTAGTAGGCTACAGTCTCACCGCCACACAGTGGAAAACACGTGAGCAATAATAACGATGCTCCGTCAATTGTTTAATTTTTCATGCAAGTTGGCAGATATTTCAGCATACAACTTGCGACATATTTGGACTGAACCTCATCTAACTGTACACCATTTTATCGCGTCATGTTTATACATATACACACGTAATTGATCTAGTATGGACACTGTCATACCCGAAACGTAATAATTTGTTGACGAAATGATTAATAAAATAATATTTATCAACCGGGTAATTGTCGTGTGCTTAATGCGATGTACTTCAGTGAAACGCACAACTTCGTCGTCACTGTATAAGCAGAAAAAGCCCAAGCAAGTTATACTAAATGTTTGATAAGCACTGATACACGGAAGAACTACAGGATAACAGGAGACTTATATTTGCTAAAAGCTTACGATGCAGGTAGGATTAATATCGTATCACCGGTTCTCGTGTGAAACCACACCTACATATAACCGTTCCTGTGTCCCGCGCCAAAAGGCAAACAACAACAATAACAAACATTCCACGTGTTTTCGAAATTTTCCCACACTTTTCCAAGGATATAATTCAGTCTTTACTATACAAGGAGGTCGATTCGAAAAGTTCATGTTTGCCAGGAGAGGGAAATGGTTTAGTCTCTGAAGACACTCCTACAAAATAGTCACGGTCGGATGTTTGTTGGTTTTTTGGCTTTGTCACACGGTGAGACCCGCCACGCGTCGGAAGAACGTTTTCTGTATAACGTGGGCGTGTGTTTTCATTTGTATATATCTATGTATGTATGCATGTGTGTGTGTGTGTGTGTGAGAGAGAGAGAGAGAGAGGGGGGGAGAGAGAGTGCGTTCATCATGTATTTATGTGTCGATATGTAGACATATGCACAGAAATGTGAATGTCTTCTGCTGCCCAATGCTGTAGTTAGTGAAAAGGAAATAAAAGAAAACAAACAAGACGCGTGCTTGAGGTTGACGACAGAAAAGTAATCCCAGAAGAAAACAGTGTGACGAAAAAGTCTGCGGTGCTGAGAGAAGCCCTATTCCATAGCGGTATGCAAATTACGATCTTAAGGACAACCCACCCCATGTTTTCAGGTTGTAGAAATACAACCAATCACGGGACAAATATCTACCCAACCATAACCACGTAGGTGATGTCTGTAAGGCACTCTTAAGACGATTGGTTAGCTAGTGGCCAGGGTGGCATTATCGTATTTTCTTTTCTGGTTCGTCCATTGTTGTCAAGCTGAAAGGCCAGAAAAACAAAGTAATCTCCGTTCTTTCGCTTAATTGTGGCTTATTTCATTACTTAGTGATGCAGAATTATAGTTAAAAGGGACACATAATTCGTGGTGTGAATGAGCAAAACAACTTCGGTATGCATTGCAGGACACATACCATCATGCAGACCTTCGAGGTCGCAGCAATTTTCAATGAAAATACGGTAGACATGTTTTTAATTTGCACGCGCGTCTATAGACTGCACCGTATGACTTCAATAAAGGAACCAACCTGTTTATAGTTTTCTAAAGTTGGCTCAACCTCTTTTTATTTCACTATGGTCAAGCGGAAATGTTTGGCATTTTTCTCTGACACTAAGTCTGGTATGATACGTCCGAGTCACTCACGGTTACAAGCCAGTTCCGCTGCCTCCCTGAACATCACCATACCTAGTTAGCAGAGCCGGTCTCCGGGGTGACCGTTCATGTGACCACACCCACCGCGATAACTAAGCGTTGCTTGGCTAAAGTCAGCGTCGCTGACTGTTGCGTCGCTTTGGCGAAACTCCCTTGTTTGGCGTAAACGTCATCGACACGCGCTTCGTCACCAACGGAAATATGTTAATAGAGTACTAAATGGGTTAAACGGTGTCGGTGTGTCCGTCTCTATTACACACACGTAGAGTTGTCCTGATAACAGAAATTTTTCGAATACGCCGAGACCTGAGTGATTTGCAACGTCCTCCCCCTTGGGAGTGATTTACGATACTTCGACATCCCGGGGGCAAAATTGTTCGCCCTGTAACAAAAATTGCTGAGTCATCTTGAAGCATTCGAGGGGTTGTTGAAAATACCGATAGCTACGATACAAATGAATATTGTTTCGTTTCAAAAAGACCAGGTACATGGTATCTTCTTTACGATGTACAACTTTTTATTTTTATCTTGTTATTTTTGTCCGCCTGACAGACTTGTTTACCAGTGAGTCCGTATGTTAGCTGCGTTCGAAAGACTACATACAGTTCAGATATATAGGAAACAACTTGAAGGCAGTACAGGAAAAAAATGCTGTTTCATACCATGCCCGTCAATCAATGCACCAATCAAAACCTGTTTTCTGCAAAATTTCGCCCCCATGGAGAGATCTCCCCTGAAAAGCCGCGCGGTTGCTGGCGTGATCGAATGTGACAACTCAGACATGCTCGGTTAATGGTTCGCACTTTCCTATTTCTTTGGATGTTCAGAGAGAAAAAAAAAGTATTGTTCTGTTTCATTTCAAAAATATGTCGGTGTCAAGTTGGTATGCCACTGAAGAGCACGTCCTTTTTTATCCCCTGCAGTTATTTTTATTCATGCTGAAAGTAGTTGAGATCGTAATTCTTTTTCGTTCATTGTCCCTTGTAAAACCCGACAGTTTTCATCACCTGCCCTTTTCGGTGCGCGTTTTATTTTTCCTCTTCATGTTATCAAAGATATTTGTCAATAAGGGCAACAGACCTAACAATCGAAACCGGATAACTGACAGGACGAATTGTGCGGTGTGTCCGGCCATCCCGCTGTAAACATCTTTATAAAAGAAGGTAAGAAGACGACTTGGTTGGAAATAATGTCTAATTTGGCATGGCTCACAAAGCAATGGAATGTTGTCATTGTTGCGGTTGAACACGGTGCGACCGATGCCTCTGAACCGTGGTGAGTTGCGACCTGTGCGCGAAAAAGGACAAACACGTGACAGAGCAGGCCGTGGTTGACCGATTTGAACTGCTTTGTTATCTGTAAAATTGTTTACCGAGTGGTTAAAAGTGTGTTCCACTCACGAAGGCTGCCAATTTGCAGTGAAGTGCTAAAAATAATAATCAATATTTGAATGAACGATAACATGAAATTCTTTCTTCCGTGAGCAGAACCAGCCTGTTTGTTGAAGCAAGTTCCCGCCCAATGATGCGGGATTCACTTTTCTATACATGGACATTTTTCAACCATGCGCGAATGATCACTTGGTTTGAAACAACACAGAAGCAATTTTTTGACGGCTGACATATATCACTCGAGTTTTTATTTGCGGGGGCTGTCAACTCTGATACTGGTGCAAAGCAATAAAAAGACGCAACGCAGCGCCATCAAACCAGTTTGAGGAATGTCCCTTACGTTAACGTCGTTAGAGGGCGCTGCGTTATATAAGTCAGTGCTAACTCGTATGTTTAATAATATATTAATTATCCGAGGTCCTGCAGAAGGGATTTTCGATTATTTACGCGACATGGCAAATGTGATCATACGAACATTTGCCCTTCAGCAAAATACAACTCTCCAGACGTAATCGATCATTTTTTACAGGCAAGCTTTAATAACCACTGAGTTCGAGAACGGAGGGATACGCGACATGATCGTTTATATCTCTACGACTTTGAAGGTTTCTTTCAAACGAGAGCCATAATTCTACAATAGAAGGGAAATGCCCTAGACTTGTATAAGAACAGTGCATACCCTTTCCTCTCTTTCACATGAGTGAACTGAGACAAATACATACTTCAGGTCGAGTTGTATGGGTCTTTCGCACTGAGTACTTGAAACCTCCCCGGGAATCAGTGACAGAAATTCCACGGTAACGAGACCACAGGGATACAGGTAAACGGCGACGTAGGCTGCGACGAATATTACTGTTGAGCACGTAAAGCGCAAACAGACAGACATGTATTCATGGAAGGGCGGACACAGAGAAAGGCCTAGCGGCGCAAATGTATACATCCGAATACCCGTATCTATACAGGCAGACAGACAGTTAAACTGAAAGACAGACAGATGAATGCAAAATAAGTAACCGAGACTGGGACACAGAAGGTCAGGAGCAGGTCTTCGCATATGTATGCGGCCTGGTTTTCCGGTATTTGTATTTGCTAGGATGATGTGCTGATGAGTTCGCGGGTAGAATACATATAGTCTGATCCAAGACAGATCACGTGACTCGGAAACAGCTTGTGTAGATGGAGATCGTTTAGAAAAGTAGGATACTTTGTACATTTTCTATGGTTTTCAGGTACGGAGGTCTGCACATGTGAGAAACATACAAGCGTTCTTGCATTGGTATAGGGGCCGTACATGATGTTACTATAAGCATCTCTTTCTGATCAAACCACAGGTAATTTATGCCAACCCTTTGCATCGTAAACCACGCGCCCCTTTGCGGCAACAGCTTGGTGCCACCCTCAAACAGCGGAGCGGAAATTATGCTCTGGATCGCGAGAATGACCCTTTGGGAAATTTTTATTGAGAAATTAAGAAATTACGAAATTACTGGAATCATAAAGCGACATTGGACTTTGACCAACTCTAAGACCTTTTTATACAAAGCTACATTTGCCCCTCTGCAGATCTGATGTATATAACACTTTGGTGAATATTGTGGGCTGTACCACAGTCCCTCCACCCAGAGTGGGGCGGAGGGACTGTGGTTGCACACAGTTGTACACGCGGGCAAATAAGCTACCACTCACTAGTACTGACTCTGCAATTTTTTCGTTAAAGGTCGTCTGGCGTCAATGAAAGAGCCACTATCAGTCTTTATGGGAAATTTAACAGTGTCATAAAAGAACACATTCGATTTTATGTTCTAAAGTGACATAGATATAATTTTTTGTATATTTCGAGTTCAATTCCTGTAGTTTTCAATTTCAACCCTTTCCTAATTCTATGTCATCACTCCTAATTTTGTTGATATTAACAATGGAGAGTACATACCTTTTATTCTCTGCTTGTGTTTACAAAGATGATCTGATTTTACTTTACCTGATTTGAAGACCAATATAACCCCAGAAGAAAAGATCGGATGTCGAGCATTGATTCCTTCCTGTAACATTGATGCATGGCTTGAAAAGACAATATAGTGTCGTAAAGGCCGAACAGAGTACTCGTCAACTGGAACAACATGATGTTTTGTTCTCGTTTCGTTCATGGGTGGTGCAGCTTCACGCTTTGCGGTCACTATTTAGACAATTGCGTTTGGAGGTCAAAAGCCAATTATCAGTGACAATATGTACCACCAGACCCAGGGCGATGTTTGACTCAACCCTCTGGCGAGTATTCCTTCCTGTCTAGATTTGAATTCACCCATTTGTTAACAAGTACCTTCGATGTTTTAACAAAAGAAAAGGTATGTGGATTACAAATATAGTACAGCCTCAATAACTTCGGCAAGTTCATTGGCCTCACTGGCTTCGCAGCGCAACGTAGAGGGCGATCTCTTCCAGTATTTTGTTGGTAATCATTCCTGTAAGCTTTCCCCGTCACCGTACCATGCTCATTGGAAATACAAATAACCGTACGACTGAAACAGAACGCTTTAAATTTGGAAAAAAAATGTAAATTAAAAAAACTCATATACTGTTAGAAGTAGTAATATTTAAGATACTTACATCCCATGTTTACTGTGTTGGTAAACCTTCGTGACAAAATATTTCGAATTGCATTCACTGCACTTCACTACTCTGCTGCCGTACCTGTAGGCTACTGTTGTAAACGACAATATAAACAATAACTCTTTTCTCCTCGACCGTGAGTGAGTCAACTTTCATCGAAACAAAATCACAGTGTGAAACTTACAGCCTTTTGTTTCAGTGATTTCATGTCCTTAAATTCTATCGGAATACTTGGAATGCTTCTGGCGCTACTAAAATGCCATGGAATCACTTCAGTTGTGAGGGAAAATTTGCGCAGTTAAGACTTTATTAACTTTCCATTCATTATCAAGACAATCCACAATTGCTTCGATGTATTGAGCCGAATCACAGCAGTTTCTGGTGAAGTTACCCGTCTCTGCCTGCCCCTCAGACGACGCCGCTACAAGAAAGTTCGCTTCTAACCTTTATACATATTGTTTCTGAGTGATTGGCTTTGACCTCCGAAGACAATTGTCTACATAGTGACCACTTCTAAGAGGCAACCAAAATTACGATTCCATTTCAAAAGAATGAGATAAAACCAATGATGACGTCATATACATAAGCCACAACTGAACAATGGATACTGCTTACGCAATGAACAGTGAGGGCACAGTCCAGCAACTGACTGGCTTGGATTGTGCCTTTGGATGGTGTGCCGACAAGAGGGGGGGGGGGGGATTGGAGATGACTGTGGAAATGAACAGACTGCAAACAAATGTGAGGAGATTGAATCGAGATAAATACTCTGTACAGACGATTTTATCAATATTTAATCGCCTTATTGATAATGTACAATTAAGGGGTCAATAGCTGCAGCTTTTCATAGCATTGCCATGTATTTGTGTTTGTTCTAGATAACCGGGTAAATTTTCATATTTTCCTCACTAAAGTATATTTGTCAACACAACGCGTCAGTGTGCAGTATCTCGTTTTTAGTGTCAGCAGATAGATTCAGGGCATTACACAAATACTGGTGTCGCTGACAAGTTCCAAACTAGACGTTTCGGCATAACTATGGGAGTAGAGGAAGATACTGTACAAAAGATACCGGAAAACACGTTAAACTGATACAGCTGATGTAGTTTAACGTCTATTTTGATAAAATCACCGTAATTTGAAATTTGGCTTTCTTACATGTATATAGCCAGGAATGATTAAGCTAAATCATAGACCCTAAAGGGTCTATGGATTAATCTATTATGCAAGAGGAGGATAAAAGTTCTTTGAAATATATACCGAACAAATTAATGTTTTTAATCATCTCTTATTGTACCTCAGATCACGATTGTCTTTACTATATTCTCTTTTGTTGACGAGGGTTTTCTGAAAACGGATGAAACATTTTGAATCCAGTCAAGAATGCGAAATTCAACAATATGTCATTGATTCTTCTTCGCAAGCACATTGTGATAAATTTTTGAGACGATGCAGGGGTCATGTTGCGTGACACTGACGGTGAGGGGAAGACTTAGCTTCAGTTATGTAGCTCGAGGTGTTGCTGCAGTACAGTAGCTCGAGGTTTTGCCTAGCATGGTGGGTCGGATCCGTGGACTTATAACCCTGCTGGCAAAACCTCAAGCTACCGTTGTACTGCCGCTATGGAAGACTACTCTGTATGTGTATAGCTTGGATAAAAGGCATCTGAAACAACCAAAAGGTGATACTAAAGTGCAGTAACAGTTGAAATGCATAACCCACACAACAAATTTGTTGGCAGTCACTCTGTCAAATGAAGTGGTATAATTTCAAATGTAAATTAAAGCCGCAAGCAGTTTAACGGGGCCCAAAGACGTGAACACATTGGCTAAAGGAACCAGAGTGACAAATTCTTATCCCTGTAGTTCTGAAATACACTGAAGTAGTGGGATAAGGTCGTATAAGGTCATAAAAAATTTAAAAAAATTGGTCCGATGCATACCATTATCCACTAGAAACGAAAACAGTATCTGTAGATTCTAAGATACAATGAATTAGGTCGTAGGTCATGCATGGTCACCGGAATTTTTCGGAAACATATTTTGTATCGTACTTAATAGTAAGCAACAAAAATGAAACAGGTGATTACTGTAGTACCTGATATATGTTAAAGTAGGTCAAAGGTCATCCAAGGTCATCCGAAAATGCTTGGAAACTTGACGGTCCCATACTTACCAATAATAAAAAGGAATGAAACATGTAGCCCTTATAATTTTTGAGACACGTTAAAGTAGATAGAAGGTCATCAAAGGTCTTCTCCAAAGAGTTTGGAAAATTTGATAGTCCCGTACTTACTAATTATCAAAAGAAGCAGAACCTGTAGCCCCATATTTTGGGGAGATATGTTAAATATGGGCCCAAGACCCTGTAGGCGTGGGCCACTCACAGCTTTCGTCCCTAAATGTTGCTTCACCGTACACTCTATATGTTTTGGCCCCATGGGAAACGAATGTAGTGAAACGCCCTCATGAGTATTTCCGATGATGGAAACACAGAGGGTCACTGCAGGTCACGTAAAATCAGTACTTTCTCACGTGAGTACTATTTTAGTTGTTTGGGTACAGTAAATATACAACTGCGAACATTTTTATTAAATAAATTTTTGTGTGCCGATCTGTTAAATATTTGTCTATTTTCATTCTTGAATTCCCCTTCCAGCCTCTCAGTGTTTCCAATTTCCCCGATGTACCCTCATTTTTTTCAATCCCCTCCCCATCCCAAAATTTCCCCAGAAGTGTTTATGAACGCAAGCAGAAGGTGTTGAGCATAGTCTCTGATAAACGTCTGGCAGATTTGATTCATACACGGCAGGACAGGCGTTCACTTGGCTGTTTTCGTTGATGGAAAAAGGTAGATTTCTGTGTTTAACGTCGAAGGTTACAAGATGTACGGTGTTTACAGTGTTTATCGCCTGTCAACAACACAAACAGCAAGTGAAACGCATTTGCTCGTGTTGCTGCCACTTCGTTCAATGTCCAACCCGCTTCAGACGCTCCAAAATTGTCTGTTTGTTAGAGTCTTAACAAAATGTGCAATTTTCATCGTTTAGTGGTATTCTAAATGCAAAAGATGTGTTCATTGCGATATGAATTGAAACTGTACAAAGGTCATCGGTATAAAAGAGTTAACAATTTTCTGTTGCTTGTTGTGTTTGATGATTCCTTTTATGTTTGACAACAGTTTATAATAAAGATGCATCCATATTGTGTTTTCACTGTGAAAAGTAAGGCTATCGTTGTATGTGTTTTTGAATTATATGACAGACGACGATGTATTTGACAATACTAGTACTGTCAAAACTACAGTGCCCTATCTATACATTCTTTGTGGATATTTCATAATTACCCCATACACTTAAAAGTCCTTGCATTTCTACATTAACAGTTCAGCGCAGTGTTTTAAAAAATAGTCGATCTTTACCATATCCTTGTACACAATTGGTGCCCCCCCCCCATTCATGCATGGAATTAAGTGGCTCTCCCCTAACTGTCGCATGGAAAACGGTGACCCTCCCAATTGCACCAACACTTCCTTTGTTCATTTTGTCTGGACCCTATGGTAAGTGTATATTTCTTTACTGAGTCATAATGAGAGACCTGTATTTAATAACTTCTTACAAATTACAATTCTTTAGCTTTCCAATCAACAGCTTTTCGCAGTTTTTGGTCGCCTTCTTAGCTACAGATAGAAGTGAATGGATAAACCAGGTAACAAAAAACACACCTTCTCGTACAGTTGAGCAAAGAATCTCTGTTGAAGACGCCGACTTTCTCCTGACTCTATTTAGCACGAACACGTTAGCTCCTGTTCACAAAGTACGTACTGTTATACGAAAATACCTCTCTTGCACCATAAGATAGCAAGCCCAATCTATGAAAATTATTTCTGTATGGGGCGTAATAAGGCTTACAACACTGTCGATAATTTCTAATTATTTTTACAATTCACTCAGAGCTTTGCACACAGCAGTTCCCAGGTATTCAGAAAACAGGCATTCCGTACATCAATTTTAAACGAAATTTTGTTGATTCTGTGATAGATGATAATTGATGCGCCATTGACTATC
Source organism: Ptychodera flava (assembly GCF_041260155.1). Classification (NCBI taxonomy): domain Eukaryota; kingdom Metazoa; phylum Hemichordata; class Enteropneusta; family Ptychoderidae; genus Ptychodera; species Ptychodera flava. Next base: position 28,678,062 of record NC_091933.1, read on the forward strand.
AACAACTCGTATTAACACTCTCACCACACACATGTGCTTAGGTAGAAATGACTTTGAAGAATGTAATTAAACAATGAATAAACAAAAATATTTCTCATGGAATTCCCTAACTATTAAAATACCGTGCTCAAGGAATACTACTTACAGAACAAAATCACACCGCTTTTAATAACATGAGCGTGCGCAAGGTGAGTCTTGACATCACGCGTAATTGCATTCATGTATTCAGCATTCACTGGATGACGTCGTCAAACGCCGCAGCAACGGATATGCATCATGTGCCGTAGTCGTTTTTACACTAGTGGAGAGTAAATAGGGGTCACATAAAGGTCTATAAAGACTAACATAACAATATATATATATATATATATATATATATATATATATATATATATATATATATATATATATATATATATATATATATATATACACACAACATACAATACACATATACAAATACACAAAAAAACATGTATTTCCATTACAGAAAATGTTCCTATGGAACGTTTCCACCTTCCTTCGTTGTTCTTTCTATGCATTTGAGCCCGGTGAAAATTACCATTCCCAGTAACTCGGCCGCTCATTAAAGAGGCACTCCCACTGGTAACATTTTTAAAACACATTTTTTTAATGCCAACGGTCGATATTTGACATGGCGACTGCGCGCGGATCGCGAGATATCGATAACAAGTCATCGTTGATGACACAGTCCCCGCTTGTCCATTTTGTTATAATCTTTGGTGTCTAGGTAGCTGTGGTCTAGGTAGCTGTGGAATGACATTGATGCAACGGGTGCATCAGGCCTGTGACTTGCATAATAAAGTAATCTGAGGAACGTTCAATAAATGACTCATCTCTGCCGGTAATGACCACTGAAGGAACTTTTGATTACATCACACATAACGATGCCCTCACTGCCTCTAGTGTCATGATGGCACATACTATACACATGGTTTGGTAGAATTTTCGAAATGCTATGGGATTGGGTATGTTGTTGTAATCAGCCATCAGCCATTTCGGATCATATAATGAAACAATTTAATGTGCACAAGAATGCAGCCATAGTATTTTATCTTCGTATGACGTTTGAACAAAATCAGTCCATCGAGGGACAGTGACCATGTTTATGTTTCAAAGACATAAAAAAATCACACCAAAATTGTAATCAAATGGCTGTCTCTTGACCATATGGATCATAGCACAAAATTAGTAGACATGCATATGTATGCCATAGTACTTTATCTTTGTACCAAGTCTCAACAACATTGGTTAAGAATATTTGCATATAATTAAGTCTCAAAGACATGAAAAATTCAAAAATGACCATTGGGCAGAGATATTGGAAAAAATTTACAATCTGGCAGCCATATTGGAACATGTCACGAAGTAAATTGACATGTATGCCATAGTGCTTGATCTTTGTGCCAAGTTTGGACAAAATGGGTGTAATGACCTTTGAATTATGCTTCAAAGACATGCAAAATTCCAACAAATGGCAGTTCTGCAGCCATATTGGATCCTATCGCAAGGTTAATTGATACATGCATATGCATGCCATAGTACGTGCTTTGCCTTTGTGCCAGTTTGAACAAAATCGGTTCAAGGATGTTTGAGTTACGGTTCAAAGACATGAAAAAATCGCAAAAAAATGGCCACCTGTCAGCCATATTGGATCATTTCACAAAATAAATTGGTGTTCATATGAAGGGCATACTGTTTTGCTTTTGTGCAAAATTTGAACAGAATCGGTTCAAGAATGTCTGAGTTACGGTCCATAGACATGAAAAATCGCAACAAAATGGCCGCCTCACGCCATATTGGATCGTATCGCAATATAATTTGACATGCATGTGTAGGCCATAGTGTTATGCCTTTGTGCCAAGTTTGAACAGAATCAGTTCGAGGATGTTTGAGTTTGGTTCAAAGACACGAAAAATCGCAAACAAAATGGCCGCCTTGCGGCCATATTGGATTGTATCGCAAACTAATTTGACATGCACATGTAGGCCATAGTGTTATGCCTTTGTGCCAAGTTTGAACAGAATCTGTTCAAGGATGTCTGAGTTATGGTCCAAAGACATGAAAAATCGCAACAAAATGGCCGCCTCGCGCCCATATTGGATTATATCGCAAAATTATTTGACATGGATATGAAAGCCATAGTGTTATGCCTTTGTGCCAAGTTTGAAGATAATCTGCTCAAGGATGTCTGAGTTATGGTCCAAAGACATGAAAAATCGCAACAAAATGGCCGCCTCGCGGCCAAATTCAATCGTATCACAAAATAAATCGACGTGCATCTGTAGGTCATAGTGCTATGCCTTTGTGCCAAGTTTAACGAAATTGGATCAGCAGTGTCTGAGAAACTGTTGATGACGGACGGACGGACGGACGGACGGACGCACAGACGGGACCCAATCTATAAGTCCCCGCCGGACTTCGTCCGCGGGGACTAAAAACATGTCCTCAAAAAGTTAAAGTTTGAGTTCCGGTGGCCCACCTGAATTCAGCTTCCGAATATAGAACGTTCGGCACTGGGGCCATGTCAACTAAGCTATGGAGTACGAGTCTACGCTGACGCTGCTGTACGCCACAGCAGTACCACTCGCGTCGGTGAGCGGTCATGTCCCGTGGGAGAAAGCCGAGTCCTACTGACTCGGCAAAAAACGAAAAACAAAGTTTGCTGATTCCACCAGAATTCGCATAGGTGACTAGCACAGATAGGTGCGGTTGATACATAGTATGCATAGTGGCCGCCGCGTGGTATGCGCGCATACCACACGCGGCGGCCGCTATGTATCGAACCACGCGTAACTGTGTGGCAGACGACAAAATGTAGTCATCAGAGGCAACTCATATTTTACACGTAAAATCTGATATCTATGTGGTATTGTTTAAAAATTAAATACAACTGATTGAGAATAATGAAAACGACAAAAACTAAGGAGAAGTTTTGATAAAGAATTACCAGAGGTAAAGGCATTGATAATGGTGCATATAAAGTCATCGCAGTAGGAGGTAAATTAATTGCGTCATTCGAACGTTTTTGGACTCCTTAGAATATTGTCAATCAGCACAACAACACACTTTCGGGGGATTTCGGGTCATAACCAGAAACGATCGTAAAACTTCGGGATGTGAAAAATACGCTCGGGAAATGACATGTTTTTATCGATATCTCGCGATCCGCGCGGAGTCGCCACGTCAAATATCGACCGTTGGCATTAAAAAAATGTGTTTTAAAAATGTTACCAGTATATATACATATTGTTATGTAGGTCATTTCCCCCACACTCATCATGACCTGAGTTCAATTAGTCCTAGAACATTCCCAAGGTCACTGCCCTTGATGACCTCACAACCTTGAATTCAATTAGTCATGTTTGGAATGTTCTGGAAAGTTGATTAGTTGTGTAAGGAGATAATTTTAGAACAGTAATTAGCATGTCAATAAAAGTTCTAGATTGTTCTTATATGCCTTTATAAAAGGGACGTGCACAGCTTCCAGTCAGACTTTTGGGATCGTGTCTCTTGTGTGTTACTATAAACTCCAGCAGTAGTCATTCTCAAGACTTTCAAGACCTTCACTGTCAACGCTGGATTTATACTGTGGACTTTGTGCAGCTGCAAGCTGCAAGGACTGTTCATTCATTCAACTGACTGTTACAACTCTGAGACTGGAGCTTTGCCGTCCCAGCTGAGATAAGTAGTCTGTACACTTTTAAAGTTTGTACTCTATCCCTGACTTAGCAATTAGTTTTATTTTCGTAATAAATTTTGTTTAAACGTTAACTGCTGAGTTCACCCTTTTGTTCGTTTTCTCTGCACGTAACAAATTGGGGGCTTGTCCGGGATACGAATATTTTGAGCCGTTTGAAACATTTTGACAGCCTTTTCAAAACTACTGTATACTGTGAACTCAGCGAAATTCAATCATGGCGGAATTCAAGCCAGACGAATTTATGGATGACCTTGATCAGGACACATTTAATTCCCTCAGAAAAGACAACCTCATAGCACTGGCAAATTTCCTTAAAGTAGATGTCAAAAGATCTATGCGCAAGCGAGAAATTCAGTTCAAGATTGCAAAACATTTAGTTAATTCTGGCCATTTTGAGGAGTCTGCCTTAAAAGATTATGAGCCTGAGTCTTCCTTCGAACTCAAAAAATTAGAATTAGAAATACAGGCAGATTTGGAGCTTAAGAAATTGGAATTAGAAAAGGAAAAATTGCAAATGGAAGAAAGGGAAAGGCAGGAAAAATTACAAATGAAAGACAAAGAATTACAAATGAAAGACAAAGAATTACAAATGGAAGAAAGACAGAGAGAAAAGGAGAGAGAATTGGAAGAACATCGACTACAGTTAGAAATGAGACGTTTAGAGCTTGGACAATCAGGAAAATTCTTCCCTTCAGACAAGTTTGACATCACTAAGCATTTCAGGTTAGTTCCCCCTTTCCAAGAAAAGGATGTTGATAAATATTTCCTTCATTTTGAGAAAATTGCTCAGAGTCTGAATTGGCCTAAGGAGTCCTGGTCTATGCTTTTGCAGAGTGCTTTGGTGGGTAAAGCCAGAGAAATTTACATTCAGTTGTCAGTAGAGCAGGCTTCAAATTATGATTCTGTGAAGGAATTAATTCTCAAGGGCTATGAGTTGGTGCCTGAAGCTTACCGTCAGAAATTTAGGGATTGTGAGAAGGTGAAGGATCAAACTTATGTTGAATTTGCTCGAACAAAAGAACAACTGTTTGATCGCTGGTGTTCTTCTGAAAAGGTCAGTCAGAATTATGACAAATTACGACAGCTTGTTTTGATTGAGGAATTTAAGAGGTGCATTCGGAGTGACATCAAGACTTATCAATGAACAAAAGGCAGATACATTGGAGGTTGCTGCACGTTTGGCCGATGATTATTCATTGACCCACAAATCTTCATTTCTCAGCAAACCATCCCAGTCCTTTTCCTACAGAAACAATGCAGGTAATTTAACTCCTCCTTTTCATCCAAGAATTTTTCAAAGGAGAGTAGGAAATCAAATGAAAACAGTTCACAAAATTCAAGTAACACTTCCACATCATCAGATCCCAAGTCTCAATCTCCTTCTGACAAACAGTTCGGTACACTTTCTTGTAATTATTGTAAGAAAGACGGCCATTTAATGTCAGATTGTTTCAAATTGAAAAGAAAACGTGAAGGTCAAAGTGGTCAAAGTGGATCTAAGCCAACCGGCTTTATTTCTTCATCAACTCAATTAGAGTCTAATAATGTGTGCAACACATTTTCTGAGGTTAAACCCCTCTATCCCCAATTAATGAGGTCAAGGTCAATTCTTCTCAAGATAGCATTATGGGTATTTTCGAGCCATTTATTCATAATGGTTTTATATCACTTTCTAGTGATTTCTCTTCCGCTACCCCTGTCAAAATTTTAAGAGATACCGGGGCTTCCCAGTCTCTTTTGTTGGCAGATACCCTGCCGTTTTCTGAAAAGTCATTTTCAGGTTCTAAAGTTCTTATTAAGGGGGTAGATTGTAATGACTACATTCCTGTTCCTCTCCATAATGTCTATTTGTCTTCGGACTTTGTTTCTGGACCTGTGGCTTTAGGTATTAGGCCTTTTTTGCCTTTTGAAGGGATTCACCTTCTTCTTGGAAACGACCTTGCTGGGGACAAGGTCATTACTAATCCACTTGTGACTGATAATCCTAGTTTAGATCAGGATCCAGAGCCAATTGAACAAGAGATACCCGATTTATTTCCTTCATGTGCCATTACTCGAGCCATGTCAAAGAAAACTTCCGAGAATCAAAATACTCTCAAAAATAATGTCACAGATGTTGACTTAAATGACACCTTTCTCAGTCAGGTGTTTGACACGGATCATTCCGTTATCCCTCGTGGATTTGAAACTTCCAGTAAAACTTCTGCTGACCAAAGTCAGACATTTTCTAGATCAAATCTCATTGCAGAACAACACAAAGACCCAGATATTTTGTCTTTGTTTGACAGGGTAGATGATGAAGGTAAAACTTCAGATAGCTCTGTTTCCTATTATACAAAGTCTGGTATTCTAATGCGTAAATGGAGACCTCCAGATGTTTTGGTTGATGACGATTGGGCTATAAAACATCAAATTGTGGTTCCAAAGCCCTACCGTGCTGAAATATTGCGCCTAGCCCATGAAACCCCCTGGGCTGGTCATTTGGGAGTAAGGAAAACTTATCACAAAATTCTCAGTCACTTTTATTGGCCTAATCTCAGGCAGGATGTAGCACATTTCTGTAAACCTGTCACACATGTCAAATGGTAGGAAAGCCAAATCAGACCATTCCAAAGGCCCCTTTACAGCCAATTCCTGCATTTCAAGAACCATTTAGTAGGATACTAATAGACTGTGTTGGGCCCCTACCAAAAACAAGATCAGGAAATGAGTACATGCTGACATTATGTGTACATCAACTCGGTTCCCCGAAGCCATACCACTGAGAAATATAAAGACAAAGACTATAGTGAGAGCTTTAGTCAAATTTTTCACTTTATTCGGCCTCCCTAAATGTGTCCAGTCCGATCAAGGCTCCAACTTTATGTCTGGTATTTTTCAACAAGTAATGGATCAGCTAGGCATTAAACAGTATAGGTCATCCGCCTATCATCCAGAAAGTCAGGGTGCTCTTGAGCGATTTCATCAAACTTTGAAAAACATGATTAGGACCTACTGTTTTGACACAGAGAAGCAGTGGGATGAAGGAATTCATTTTGCTCTTTGCTGTTAGAGAGTCAATTCAAGAGTCTCTTCGTTTTAGCCCATTTGAGCTTGTATTTGGACATACAGTCCGTGGCCCACTTAAGCTCGTTAAAGAGAAATTCCTATCAGACGATGATGATTGTCTGAATATTTTGCAATATGTGTCAGATTTTCGTACAAAACTCTCTAAAGCATGTGAATTAGCCAGAGAAAATCTTGAGTCATCTCAGCAGTCAATGAAAACCAAATACGATAAAAACACCTCAAAACGGAAGTTTGAACCAGGTCAAAAAGTTCTTGTTCTACTTCCATTCCTGGCAAACCACTCCATGCTCGTTACTTTGGGCCATATCTAATCGATAAGAAATTGAGTGATTTAAATTACATCATAATAACACCTGACAGGCGAAAACAAAAGCAGCTATGTCACATAAATATGCTTAAGCCATATTTGGATAGGGATAATCCTACTATAACTCAGCCTGTCAGTACCGTCAGTTCTGGCCATTATGAAGATAGTGATACTGAAACTGACTTGAGTGAAAATACTCTAAACTCAAAGCTGGGCTCGGTCAAGCTTCAGAACTCAGAAATCCTGGAGAAGCTGGAGTCTACAAAGTTGGCACACCTCCAGCCAGAACAACAACAACAGGTGAAAGAACTGCTCCACGAATATAAACACCTGTTTCAAGATGTTCCAACGAGGACAAACGTCATCTATCACGACGTTGATGTTGGGGACAGTAAGCCTGTAAAACAACATCCATACAGACTGAATCCAACAAAAGCAAAATATCTCCAGGAAGAAGTCAAATACCTGCTGGACAATGACTTTATTGAACCCAGTAAAAGTAACTGGAGTTCGCCGTGCATACTTGTTCCCAAACCAGATCACAGTTATCGTATGTGCACGGACTTTAGGAAGGTCAACACTTAACAAAGACAGACACTTTCCCAATCCCGAGGATTGATGACTGCATCGACCGAGTGGGAAAAGCCAAGTATGTGACGAAATTTGACCTACTGAAGGGATTTTGGCAAGTCCCTCTGACAGATCGTGCTCGTGAAATATCCGCCTTTGTTACGCCAGACGGATTGTTCCAGTACAAGGTGATGCCATTTGGAATGAAGAACTCTCCGGCAACGTTCCAACGGATGATCAACGACGTCATATCCGGGCTAGACGGGTGTGCAGCTTACGTTGACGACGTCATTCTGTATAGTGACACCTGGGAGGAACACATCAAGCTCATGCGGAAGTTCTTTGAGAGACTGAGTAAAGCAATGTTGACTGTCAACCTTGCCAAATCTGAGTTTGTATGGGCAAGGGTAACTTACCTGGACATACTGTAGGACAGGGTGAGGTAAAACCTGTTGATGCCAAAATCAGTGCCATTTCAAGTTTTCCCATACCAAACTGCAAACGACAACTGATGCGCTTTCTCGGTATGGCTGGTTACTACAGAAAATTCTGTCCAAATTTCTCCACAATTACTGAGCCTTTGACTAACTTACTTAAAAAGAAAGTACAGTTTGTTTGGTCAGAGCAATGCCAACAGGCATTTGATACACTTAAAGCCATACTGCAAATGCCCCAGTATTGTCTGCACCAGATTTCACTTTGCCATTCAAATTAGCTGTAGATGCTAGTGATACGGCTGCTGGTGCTGTTTTATTGCAAGAGGATAGTCATGGTGTAGATCATCCTGTTTGCTATTTTTCACGCAAATTTAACAAATCCCAGAGAAACTACTCTACAATTGAAAAAGAGTGTTTATCTTTGATATTAGCTTTACAGCATTTTGAAGTTTATGTTACTTCTTCAAATCGGCCAATAGTGGTTTATATTGATCACAACCCTCTTGTTTTTCTGCAGAAATTTAAAGGCAAAAATCAGAGATTGCTAAGATGGAGTTTAATGTTACAGGAGTTTAATCTTGACATTAGACATATCAAAGGCAGAGACAATTTAATTGCAGACTGTCTCTCTCGTATTTAGAGTTTATTGTTGTTCACTTTCAAGAAATTTTACTTTAGAGTAAAACAAAATTTGAGTACTTAAATCCTTTTCAAGATTACATTTGTAAAAGAAAGATTTTTCTTTGAAAAATTTTCTTTTTTTGAAGAGGGGGTGTGTTATGTAGGTCATTTCCCCCACACTCATCATGACCTGAGTTCAATTAGTCTAGAACATTCCCAAGGTCACTGCCCTTGATGACCTCACAACCTTGAATTCAATTAGTCATGTTTGGAATGTTCTGGAAAGTTGATTAGTTGTGTAAGGGAGATAATTTTAGAACTGTAATTAGCATGTCAATAAAAGTTCTAGATTGTTCTTATATGCCTTTATAAAAGGGACGCGCTCAGCTTCCAGTCAGACTTTTGGGATCGTGTCTCTTGTGTGTTACTATAAACTCCAGCAGTAGTCATTCTCAAGACTTTTCAAGACCTTCACTGTCAACGCTGGATTTATACTGTGGACTTTGTGCAGCTGCAAGCCTGCAAGGACTGTTCATTCATTCAACTGACTGTTACAACTCTGAGACTGGAGCTTTGCCGTCCCAGCTGAGATAAGTAGTCTGTACACTTTTAAAGCTTGTACTCTATCCCTGACTTAGCAATTAGTTTTTTTTTCGTAATAAATTTTGTTTAAACGTTAACTGCTGAGTTCACCCTTTTGTTCGTTTTCTCTGCACGTAACAATATATATATATATATATATATATATATATATATATATATATATACATATATATATATATATATATATAAATATAATATATAATATATACATATATACATACATATATACATATAAATACATACATAAATACATATATAGATATATACAAAAAGTTATAAGCAGAAACATTTACACGTACGTGCACATATTCATATCGCGGTGTATATGCATGCATGCATGTATGTATTCATGCATGCATGCATGCATGTATGTATGTATGTATATGTATGTATGTATGTATGTATGTATGTATGTATGTATGTATGTATGTATGTATGTATGTATGTATGTATGTATGTATGTATGTATGTATGTATGTATGTATGTATGTAGTATCGACACACACAAACGCACGCACACACACACACACACACCACACACACACAACACACACACACACACACATATATATATATATATATATATATATATATATATATATATATATATATATTTATATATATACTTGTTATGTAAGGAAATACTCGGAAACAAATTGATGACATCTTTTGCATTTATCATAATATATACTATTCGTTTTTTCCTTATTTGCTGATTTTCTCTCGGGAGTATCAGATATCAGAAAATCCTTACCATACATAGTCAATTGCCCAATCAATATTTAAGTTTTGCTTTCAGGTTGATGGTAGTAAAGGTCAATGAATTGTTTTTGTGATCAACAGTGTATTCATTTCAGACAGTCATGACGTCAGTTGTTATCGTCTCTACTGATCTTCACTCTACCTGAGCCATCATACAATCAGCCAGAGGGACGACAGTGCTTTTAATTTCTCATGGGACTGAAAAGTAAACGATATTTATAGCTTTTACATGCCTACTAATAACACATAGTGTTTTGAATTTTCATACAATCAAACAGACAGCGAGACTTCACCAAAGCAGGTGAAATTCTCATAGCATTCAAATCAAATCAGTAGATCTGTGTTGCCACGATGAACGAACGTCTGACGTGGACATGGTGGAATCGAATGTGCACGCTGGCGTGTATGAATGTATGTGTGTTGATGTGTGTGTGTGTGTGTGTGTGTATCGAATGTCTGACTATATTATTATGTGCTGAAATATAATACTTTTTGTCATGCGACACATATTTGTGCAATGGTAGTCAGTTGCATACCCCAAGGGTTAAAAGTCTGAAAGTAATTGTTTTTTGATGATTTGTCTTAAAGTAGACGCTTGATTTCTTATCTCTCAATTCTGCTATTTTTAGTCGATGCTGTGACGTAGTTACGTGTGTTGTCGTACTTCTCAGCTACGAAATAAATTACTACCCAAAGCGACATCCTGACGTCATTAGATTTTCATCTGGTCAACCTATCGCTCAATCTTTCCTCTAACTAATATCATGTGATTCATATTGATCACAAACAAATGGGATTTCACTACATTTTGGCTTATCAGGCTTATGTTTAACGCGGAGCTGCCTTGGAGTGTATTTGGATGGACCGTCCGGATTTGGCAGGAAAACGTCTTTCTGTGTCACTTGACTGTCATTCATGGGGCACGTAGCCCGACATATACTAGTATAGGAGTAAACGCAACAATATGACTCTCGGAGTTCTTGTTACCCGAATCCATTCTCTTATAAAACTTTCACATATTCGAAAGACTGTTCCGGTACCTGGAACATTTTTCAAAAAATATTTTCATTCTCACAAGTCAAGTTCTCCGTAAAGTATGTTGAAAAACGGCCTTGTAAACGCAACGCAATTCTGTACAATTTGAAGAGTAAATCAAGGTCCGTACTAATATTCAGTTGTCAACAATAAAATTCGACACACGTGCAGACTGTACCGGGAAGTTGAACGTTTCTGGACACAAAGGTAGTAGGACAAAATCTGTATTTTACGGCCATAACAACAGTATGCTGGTCCGAAAATGAAACAAAAGTCAAGGTTAATGGTCCAGCTTTTAACGATCATGTGTTTTGATTGATCGAATTAACATAATTCTTTTGCGGTACGAAAGCATCGAACATTTACAAATACAACACAACTACTACTCAGCGGTGCTGATAGCTTTCTCTTTCATCAGCACGAGTTGCCGAGTAATACACTGGAATGAAATGTGTTGTTTACGATAGGACATGCTGCCTTCAAAATATCCTTTAACCTAATTCATGCAATCACAGGTAACTAAAAGTCAGAGAAAAATTAATATCTACCAGGGAGGGCGACAGAGGAGTCCTGTCTTTGCTTTGTTACACTTGATCTTCCATACGATAAATGACACTGCATGCTAAGTCACTGCAATTCTGTAGCATGGGATAGGAAATTCAAGCGCAAATACTTTTTGGGAATAAGTTCTCACAAACGTATTCACTTTGTATTGAAACAAACAAGAATAGACTCTCTGATTAAAAAGTCTTTTGAGAGAAGCATATATGTTAAAGAAATTTTGGAAAGAAGTCATAACCGACATGAGCAGAACCGGCGACAATTCGCCAATTCTGCCAGCCTGAAGGTTTCCTATACTGCATATGCAAGGTTGTTCAGAGGATATCCTTTAGGCCTACATGTTTTAAATCTTATGATGTTAAGGGTATCAGCTGCATCAGACAATGTTGAAAGGTCAATAAACTTTTCAGAGGGCTTGCTTCCGTTTGTGTTCAAATATCCGAAATGTTAGGGATCACCATGGCGACATTAGACCTTATCACAATTCCCAACAACATTCCCCTGTAGCAGAAGGCACCCTAGCTTTCCCATTATTGGTAATTTTCGTGTCACGTTTACCATCTTTGAGCCAAAGGTCACATTCTTCCTCATTTTCACAAATGTTGTTAATTCATGGCCAATTATAGATTTCTAGGACAATCAAAATAAGACTTTCATGGCTCCCTTGCCATATGACTGTAATGATGATAAAAGAACAGAAAGAATAGAATGTTATCAAAAAGATATTTTCTGAAACTCAACCTGTCAATGGTATCTCAAAAATCAAATATGGAAATTACTGAAATGGGTGTATATCTTGACTTTTTTCACAAAAAAATAAGTACATGTTTTGTGCAAATCATCACCATTTGCACATCACTATTTGCACAAAAAGGTAGATCTGCCTGGGAACCTGTAAACTAAATTTAAAAGCCGTTTCATTGGTATTTTTAAGAAAAATATGATGTTCTGACAAAAGGAAGAGAAACTGCCCATAAAACTCGCACCTGCAAATGTCAGTATCATTTTCACAAGTCAAAATTAAATCACTCTTAGGAACCTATCAGTACCTTTGGAAGCTGTTACACAAGCGGTTCTGAAAAATACGATGTTTTGACAAAAATTAACAAGGCTAGGCCTAACATTTACATAATCAAATGTCTACATCTCCAGGATATATGTTAATTAGAGGTCATCCCGAACAAGCCTTGTCCGAATCAAGACCTATCAGAAAATTCGTTCCTGAAGAGAAAACATTTGACAAAAGATTACCCAAAAATTATCAAAAATACAAATATGCAAACGTTATGCTAATTTGAACAAAAATTATACGCATTGTTCAGGCCAACATATTTACCAATTATCATAATAATAACTGTCATTGATGGAAATTTTTGAAATTAATGAAAAAAACAATTATTATTATATAATTTTTTCCTAATTCTGCAAGAAACATCTTTGAAATTCCATGCACTTCTAGATAATCATCAAAGCATTCCTCATACAAAAGCTGGTGGCCATATAATGGGCCAATAATTTCTGAAGTATGAGCTCCACAAGTTTGGTCTGAAGACGGTCAGACAGACAGACAGACAGACAGACAGACTGACAGACAGACAGACAGACAGACAGACAGACTGACTGATTGACATACATGAAGACTGACAGAGTGATGACACTGGCCGCCTGGTGTGCCTCCGGCACACAGGGGTCAAAAATTGACGAGAAGGGAATCTCTGGAAAATCGGTAGAAAACGCCAGATGACCACACTCTTACAGACATTGAGTTTTTTCTCTCAAATGACGTAAGGTTCAATATAACCTTTGGTAAAAGATAGTCAACAAAATATCGCTATGACGGCAGTCTCTTAACACACTCCATTTCATCACTAATCAAAGCAAATGAATTGGAATCTTGTGATGATAGTGTGAATTGGCGATGACACGATATCACAGGCAATGTTGTGTACTTACTGCTGGCATTCGCGTTACTCTCACTGATAAGTAGTTACACTATCGTACCAGCAAGTTCTTTGAATGGATGTTGGCCTGTATGTATTATTTTATGCGATACCGTTACAAAATGGCGTCATGCAAACTTAATTACATAAATCATCGATGCGGTTATTGAATAATTTAATGCTAGAAAAACTAAACTGAAAGGTCATGATCTCGACTATCAACATTGGAAAGGTTCCGGCATGCTTCATGACGATATGTTTATCAGTTTCCTTGAACCAACAGAGGAAATACATGTACATCCCTCTTAGTCTGGTTTGTGTGTGTCTGATAAGACGATGCTTATTTTATTTTATTGTTCTAATTTTATTTTATCCATCATCGTCAAATTATTTAATGCGGTACCAAGTGTGCATTACCCAATGAAGCAATGAGAAGTAAAGTGCCTTGCTCAAGGGCACAACACCATGCTAACGTCTAACCGGACAGAATATCACAACAGGTCACGGAAGTAAAATTTCACCTCTGTAATACATTGAAACCGTTTCACAATTTCACCATTACGACAGTCAAAGGTTGATCAACTGATACTTCTAAGACAAAAATTGATTTGCTTTTGTTCATCGCCCATATTTCGCACGTCATGTTTTTGCTCGCCCACAGTTTTCAAAAATCCTATATTTACAAGCAAGCAATAAAAATATTATTATTATTATTATTAAAATCCCAGTCCCCCTTCCGATAAAAATTGACAAGCTTACATACAGCCTACTTGATTCCGTTTTATTTAATTCTTTGTTTTATTCACACTGTACATACATGTTTAGTCTATCTGACAGGCAATGAGATGCAAAGAAACAATTGAAGTAGCTGCGGCCTGAGAAAGTGCAGTGTTTGGGAAATAGTTCTAGCACGCACAGTACATGACTTTTTTCCACTGTTAATGATGTAGTCGAGTATGCAAATGTTACTTCGATTCGTTGCCGTAAAACAGCGAACCAGCAGCGACACAATGACCGAAAGTTTAAAACGCTGCTCGATTCGATTTGTCTATGATTCTGTGTGAAGATGAGCGACGAAGATTTGTCGAACCGCATAAATCCAGTGTTGGAAACTGGCCAAATATTTGCCAGACATCAGGACTCGTAACTTTCAAAACTTGCCTGTCCTGCCAGAAAGTTGCCTGTCCTGAATTTTTGACAAATCCATTCATTCAAAAAACACAAACCATTATGTACTTCAAACTGTAAACAACTTTATTTTTTTGTTTGATTACACTTCAGATACAAAATACCAGGTGCAGTCCTTTTTATTGACTTTGAAAAAGCTTTTGATTCTGTTAACTGGAAATATATAGAAGAAGTGTTAAATGTTTTCAATTTTGGCGAAAAATTTATCAAGTGGTTTAATGTAATGTACAGCGACATTTATAGTAGCGTTAACAATAATGGTTGGATGACAGAATTTGTAAATTTAAAAAGGGGAGTGCGACAAGGATGTCCACTGAGTGCCCCAGTTGTTCATTTTATGTGTAGAAATATTAGCGTGTAGAATTAGACAATGTAAAGAGATCGATGGTGTTCAATTACCGAGTGAAGTAGAAGAAAACAAGCTCGTATTGCTCAATTAGCAGATGACACTACCGTTTTGTCAGAAACGAGAAATCTATTAATAGAGTTTTGGATATCATGAATCTATTTCAGAAAGTATCTGGTTTAAAAATCAATAAAGACAAAACTGAGGCTGTTTGGCTGGGGAGTTTGAAAGATTCAAAGAAAGTATGTGGGAAGTTAAAGTGGACAACTGAACCTGTAAAAGTACTTGGGGTATATGTTGGGTACAATAAACAGAAATGCGATGAGTTAAATTGGCAGCCAAAGCTCGAAAAATTAGAGAGCACTTTGAATACCTGGAAAATGAGAAACTTAACTCCACATGGTAAAGTTTTAATTACGAAGAGTCTTGGTTTATCTAATCTTTTATACTTAGCAGCAGTATTAGAGGTTCCTCCAAAAGTTGTCAAAAAAGTTGACCAATTAGTTTTTGATTTCATAGATTGTTCCAAATATAAAATAAAAAAGGGCGTTTTATTGTCACCTATAGAAAAGGGAGGTTTAAATATTCCAAGCTTCTACGAGCTTACACTTGCTTTAAAATTTACGTGGTTTAGAAAATTTTTTGATGACAACAAAGCAGCATGGAAAATATTGTTTTCCTTCTTTTTACAACCAAATTGCAATGAGAGTATATTGAGAGCATATATTGATCCAAATAATTTGCCTCATGAGATCACTAACATGTTGTCTGGGTTTTATACCGATTGCCTGAAAGTATGGTTTAACATGAGATCGAAATGCAAAAGAGATAACAAAAAGACATTGTTGTGGAATTCCTTATACAGACTTTTTGTACCAGTAGTAGATCACATATTGCACACTTTTTTTTAGTAAGGGAAGTGAAGAAATCGACATTTCAAAACTTTCAACAAAAATTGTCTATAAATTGTTGTTAGAAGACTTCTTAACGAATACAAATGCAATTCAAATGTGGAACAGAGAGTGTAAATGTATATTTAATGAAAGAAATGTATGGCTATTAGCGAAAAAAGTCACACCAGAGACAAAGTTACATAGCTTTCACTGGAAATTTACCATACGACGAGTACCAACAAATCTCAGATTATTTCAATGGAAAAAATTGAAGCTCCACTGTGCACGCATTGTCGTGAAGTAGATACACTAAGACACAGATTTTGGGATTGTATTGTGGCCAGAAATATTTGGGAGATGACAGAAAATATAGTAAGTGATATTGTAGAAAGTAAGGTTACTCTAAAGTTTGAAACTGTTATAGGAGGAATAACTTTGAAAACAAAGAAAATTGAAAAAATTGTAAATCTTATTATTTTGGTGGCAAAATGGTCTATTTATAAGTATCATGTCAGTAATATTCACAGAACCTTTTCTTCAATAATGATGTTAAGAAATGAGCTGTATCTGAGAGCGCAAGCTCAAAAAATTGATATTCTACTTAGTTTTTTTCAAAGAATGTAATTGTCATTATGAAATGTCAAGACTTATGAAAGACGAAATAAATATACATTTAAATAAAAAAAAAACAACTTTATTTTCAACATGAGTATTAACTGTGATCTTACAAACAAACTGTTCTGAATTCCACTGTTTGAAATGAATTCTAATCCGGACTTGAATACAAAATTTCTACAATAACAATCCTGATAGCACTCTGATTAATTAATTAGTTAATTCAAACACACTTTGCCCATATCGCTCAAACAGTTAAAAGGTTTTACGATAGCGGTTTGAACAACGGGGAAACAATTGTTTTTAATTTGTCTCCATTTTATGCCACTTTATCGTATAAAACCAAGATGCAATCTGTCATCGAATTGGCACTACAATCAACCAAACTGAAAAGATTGCTGAGCAATACAGAAAACATCATCTGGCAAAGAAAATCAAAACCGAGAGAGGTGCCATATAAGTAATCAAAGTTGGCGGCATGAATTAAATAAACCAATACTCTTCTCAGACCAAACCGATTTCAACGGCCGTTTACAGCAAATATTGTTAACGAAACCATGAAACCTGGGAATGGTTAAACACAGAGAAACAAGATTTATTTCTCGAAGCAGCCCTTCACAACATGCTTTTGAAACACCGGAAAGCAGGCACCAATATCGACCCGAAATCTATTACAAAGTCCACGAAAAATTGACACAAAACTAAAAGTTCGGACAATCGATTTAAATGCCTAAAACAACTAATCGTTGACAGATTAGTACAACATTTACTGTTAACATAACGAGCACTAGCAACGCTCAAAATATGCCTAAAACAAAAATCCTTATAAGCGTCCAGAAACTCCGGTCGATGCTGGGTCATGTCAATTATAATATGACACCACACACCGGATCGCTCACTATAGAGTCAGTCAATAACGAATCTGGCTTCTCCTCCTCGAGGACGAAGATGACTTCATCACACAACCAAGCGGAAGGGATACAAAACAAGAGAGCGACTGATGAAGGAACCCCATTTTGGTTCCGAAACACCGTTAAGACGAATCACTCAATCAACAAACCGGTTTACCGGGGACCCAAATCACATGACTAGGGTCAAAGCACTATCGATTCACCGGTGTCTCGCCATGTATTCCACACAAAATAAATGCAATGATCCTTTTATTCACCATATCGTAATACTAAGCAATCTTGGTAGAGCCGATGTGTGGAGTTGCCCTCATTTTCCTTTATATCCTTATATCTTTCCTTTATATCTTTATATTTATAGCACTGGCTGATATCGCGCAAATCTCACTTAATGTGAGATTTACTAGTATGAGCGACTTCCTGTTTACCCGTGTTTAAATGTCTCGCTTGCATTGCGTTTCGGCTTCACACAGTTGCACAGTTTCAGTAGCATAAACGCGTCGAAGTCGGACGTATTGGTATACTACATTTCGTTTATTTTACACCACATGTAGAAGCAGCTGATCGATCAGATTACGGGTATGCCGTATGGGCTACTATCGAGAGCCCGACACACGGACGTGGAAGTAAAATTTTCCGCCCGTCCGACTGAAAAGTTATCCGTCTCGGACGGGAGGACGGGCGGTAGTTTCCAACGCTGAATAAATTCATATTGTATAATTGAACACCAGTTGTCATTCTGGACTTCTGTAGAAGTTTCGACTTTAAAATGAAACACGTCATTATGTTGTAGCTATATCATGCGTGCATATGTATTGTGAGTGCGTGCAATCGCTAAGAGGCAAGGTTAATGTGGTTTTGGACCAGGATAACTAAAAGAAATTGAATCCAAACTAACCCCCTCCCCCCAGAATACCCTATCCTATCTTGGTTCAAAACGTGACGGATGTTTGGAAGGATATTCGGTTGGAGATAACAACAACACTTGCAGGTAATGGCTAGAAGATTGCTTATCTTCGTAGAGCACGAAGCACGACGCTGCCTTCACCGCTGTTGTTTGATTTGAAGGGTGTCGTACAGGGCTTTACGGTTACTAAGGTTGCAGATCGTGTTTCCTGTTTCCTGTTTTCGAGTGTTTCACAAAATGAAAGTCGGGGATCTCTGTTACGTGCATCAACGTCTGATCCCATGTAAGGCCACACTGGTTTGTATACATGATCCGAAGTCAATTTGAAACCAGTCACTGACTAAACGAATTCGATGAGGTATACCGGTTTGGTTTGCATAGTGGTTATAAAACGATGAAGGCGACAGCGCCTCAGTAGATACATAAGTGGCTGACTGATCTGACAATAATCTGACCTACACACCGACTTACTAATACTCGGCATTACTACTCGCCATCGCTACTCTGGCTTCATTTACAGTATGATCACTCTAAGGCCAGGCAGGCATGCCTGTAGAGGCACTTCACCTCATGTGAACCCCGGGATGTGAACTCACTGTTAAGTGACCAACAAGCCGACTGGCTGCCCAATTGACATGCTACTGCTGGAGACAGAATGACTCAGAGAAAGGGTCGACTGATTGATTATTAATGACTAACGAGCGTTTTGTCTACCTATTCCGCTGTGATTTAACAGCCCAGACCCCAGTATGCAAGCGTGCACTAAGGTGGCGTTCACAAAAAAGGCTGGGGGGAGGGGCCTGAAGGAATTCGGGGGGGGGAGGGATAGGAAAATTTTTGGGGTAGTAGGGGGGCCTTGAAAATTTTGCCTGTAAGGGGCTTGGATTTTTTTCTGTTTCCCTTTTACGTTTTACATTTTCGAATTCCAAGTTTTTCTAGGTAATTCAATGAAAAATGAATACCATTTTTATGTCATCCAATTGTTGTAATGTTTGTAATAATTTAACAAAATCTAGAACCATTTCGTCCCATTTCATGAATTTTATCTTGAAAAAAATCTAAACATGTATGATTTGTCGTAAAAAGAAACTTGAGCCTAGTAACAGGGCAGAAACTGCAACTGTTGATGAGTTTTGCAATATTTCTCTGCAATATATCAACTATAGTTTCTTGCTGTTTCCCTACAGCATCCTCAAACACACAATATTCATTTTGTCGACAAAGCCTCTATATATACAAATATGTATTAGGTGATAATTTAATTAGAGTCCAGACTGACAGTCAGTTGTCAGTGATACAAATACATGGTACACATTCACAGGCTGTGCTAGCAAGCTGAATACTCAGAATACTGGACAGTTCAACATGTTGCAGGGAGTAGAACAAGAACACAGTTGTGTAAACTGAACAATGTTGTCAAAATTATAAAAGTTAATACAGCAACTCCCTGCGGGTAGTGTCACTATCAGGTACCGCCCTGCTAACCGCACTGTCACTGCATACCTGTGCAGTGATAGAGATAGCTCTGACTCTAATGTACATGGTAGTAGCTAAAGAAGAGTTTCGGCCAAACGTATACACACCATACTTGATTTTCTAAATTTTCACATTCTCATCATAAAATAATACAAATTTTAAGCAAAATTTTGAACAGTAAAGACTAAATGAAAAAAAATATGTGATTAAATTGAATTATTTATCGTTTAACCAAATGTGCCAGTTATTACACCCAAAATTTCAGAGATGAAAAGATTTATCTGATGGAATATTTTAACCTTCCAGTAGTGTCAATTTTTAGCATCTAATTCGTATATGTCTTGTACTTTTGAAACAAATTTTTGGTAGGTCACTGTGCTCAGTTTTTACAATATGACAATTAGCCAGAATTCACGATTTGCCTACTCTCTCATGATCGTCATTTTGTGTGCTCTTCGGCAGGAGCAATTGACCTGGTCAGAATTGGATAAACTCAAGTTGGCTTAGATTGATAAATCCAAAAAGTTCACTGATGCGTTTAAAAATGAATAAATTTAAGAACTTGCCTTAGGAATATGACTTTACAAACTGCTAATAACAGGTAGTGTTGAACATCTTCGAGCGGAACGGCTCGATACGAGTCTATTTTTTCTGTGCGTACATCCTTTACTTATATACGGGCTTGATATACCGGATAGTTGGGGGGCCGTGAAAAATTTTAATCATATAGAGGGGGATTTGAATTTTTTTAGGGTATTGAGGGGGGATCTGAAAAAATAAGATTTCAATCGCGATTCCTCAAGCCCCCCTCCCATCGTTATTTGTGAACGCAGCCTAAAAACCTTCTCGGTCTACCTTGGCACAAACTATTTACAATATTGTATGTGCGAGACCATGGGAAGCACACTTAACGAGTTACGAAAACTCCACACGTATCTGTATAGGTATGCAAGCATGCTATGTAGTTTCACGAATGTTCTTATTAATTACAACTCATCAGAAATTGTTGTATTTCGGGTGTACTTGCAAATTACTACGGAACAGGTAAGTCGAGATATATCATATCATTATGATAATAAATTGTGAAATTGTGATTCTCCTTAACGCCAGAAAGCTTCACTTTTTAACAACCAGTAGACACCTTGACACGATGCGATTACCTTTCTGAATATGTGGTTATCTGCGATGCATCTTTCAGCAGCCAGTGCAGCCAGTGACAGAGCATAATACATAATGTATACATATGCACATCCATCAATCCATCGATCCATCGATCCATCCATCCATCCATGCAAGCATCCATGCACCCATGTATGCACCCATCCATATGTACTTGTATTACTACATATGTTTCTACATAGGCAACTGTTAAAACGCGTTGCAACGCTTTTTTCTCAATTTCAAAGAACGATGTATGTCTGTCTGTCTGTCTGTGTTTATCTGCCTGTCTATCTGCCTGTCTGTCTGCCTGTCTGTATTGACCAGATTCTACTCTTGAAGAAACCACTGTATAAGATTACCATCCAAATCTACTGATCTACCTATCGATACATGTATAACTGTGCATACGTGCAGTAATTAGTACGCATAAACATGGTCACACAGATAAAGACAATCATGAATTCATTCATGCATATTCCGATTATCAGTAGGCATATTACAGTGTGCGTGTGGAATCGGATCGACGTATACCGCCTCTCCATCACCCTGATATCTTCAACCTTACAGCGTATAGTGAGTGTCATCGATGCGTATCAACTGTTTTCTTACATTTATTGTACTCTACATGGCGAAAGAAACCGGATTCGGTAGCTGTAAGAGTGAAAGATATGGTCTTTACTCCAGAGTAGTCTGTCTTGTCTTGTAACCTTTGGGTAAGAATTATAAATTATTCGTGATGTGTGACGTCAAATATGACGTCAGTTCCGACGGGGACGAGATCGCTGTTATTCGGGGACCTTTCTTGTTAGGATGCGCTTAAAGCATTGCACGGATGGAAATCCTCGATTCTCTTCCGTTGAAACAATTATAACTTTGATCGGATTGTAAGGGAACGAGCACAATTAACGGTAGAGGGCGGAAGAAAAATTGGGGCCACCAAAAAATCCTCGGTGTACAATTGGAAGGGTGGGGTGGACTTGGAAATTCCATCGTATCATGATGGGGCTCCAACTTTTCACTCAATGCAAATCATACCAATAAATTACTCTTAACAGGGCCGCAGGAAATAAATCTTTCTGAGATAATCCAAGGAAACAACCGTGTGGCTGATTAGCATAAACAGTTTATGCTTGTGAACACTGTAATGCTGAGTGTAAAAGTGTGGAAATGGCATAGACTGTTGACTATCATGGGGTACTAAAAAGATAGACAGTGGATCAGAGAAAAAAACGTTCAGGCAAGTTATTCAATTTAACAGATATAGCTAGTTTCGTTTTGGAAATGAATTGTTCATAGTCTGTTCCATGGACAACCATGTACGGTGAAATGACACTTGGGGGTGAAATTCGAAAATCAAATTTCTTGTACATAAATGCCCTATAACAATATGCTAGTGAAGCACATTGATATCAATTGATAAATATTATACATGCACAGAGATGTCTAGTTTTGTATGGGGAAAACATTGTTCATAGTTTGCACCATAGACTACTATATATAGTGAAATGACACTTTAAGGTGAAATTCAGTGATCAAATTCTTTCTATGATCAAATATTTTCTCTGCCCCGCTGTTAATTTTGCTCTTTCCCTAAATCGCCGTCATGGAAGGAAAAAAGAAGGCAGTGTGTGTTATTTGGCATAATTTTAAATAAATAAAAAAAAATTAACATTGGTGGAAAATGGACGGTAGGATTGGTTGAGGCTGCAAGTATCATATACCCAGAAACTGCCTGTAGATATGTAAGATTAAATTCAATTATAAACCAACATTCCATGAGGTGACGCAAAGCCAGTCGGTTTGTATGTAGCTTGCGGCGTATTCTTACAAGGGTGTCGGCAACTCAATAACCCCGCATGTGAAGAGTGCGTTATATCCTTCGACAAAAATAAGACTGTCATATGAATAAGCCGAATTTACTTTCAGTCGATACAAACATTAATTTCTCGGATAGTAGTGATCATGACTTTCTTGTATTACAGAATCATTGTACCACTAGTGTTGGCGTTTCATGTAATACAGGCTAGCAGACTACATCGCTGTATGTCAGACGCATTCAAAGGCACGGCACACATGTTCCAATGATAAACTGACTCGCAATGGTAATTGACTTTATCTAATTAGAAGACTGCTGTTCTCCTCAGGCTGTCTAATTCTATTATCTAATTCTATCTAATAAGGGGATGTTCGGTGAAACGGTTGTATGATTCACATATCAGCGGACACTGCTAGCTAAAGGTGGAAGTGACGCACGACGCGGCCCCCCCATTTCCGCGAAGTTGGCTGGCTCATGGTTGCACTTTGTAGATTGGAAATGAATATCCGTACTAAGGGAGCGTTCAGTTATTATGGCCAGGGGTGGCCGGCAAAATCCAGGGGGGGGGGTCACCTCAAATTTGAAAACTGCAAAGGGGGGGGGGGGTCATGTATTTTTCAAACAGCTCAGAGGGGGGGGGTCACTTAGTTTCATAAGTATCCGTCCCGTCAAAAGGCAGTTTCAATGTTCAGAAATATTCTGGGAGATAAAAATGATTCGTTGCATGATTTCATTCTCTGAAGTTATTCACCTGTAACTCTGAACAAAAGTATAATTATCTGTCACATGAACATCTTGACTTGACAACTCTGAGGCTTGTCTTATTGTAAATCAAGCTCACTGCACTGAGGGCAATGAACAATTCCTATTACTTACATATTAGAGATATAGCAAGTTTTGTCAGGGAAATTATTTAACAGTTACCTGTACTGAGACTACTAGTACCATGAAAAGTTAAATAATACTTTTAGGTGAAATTCCAATATCATAATTGTTGTCCACATCTGAACTTTTAAATACCCTATTTGAATCAAGTACATTTGTATCAATTATCAAACACCTATAAAGCACAAATTAATTTAGTTTAGCATTGTAAAAAAATTATTCTTAGTTTTCTCATAGACTCCAGTGTATAGTGAATCAACATTTCGGTGAAATTCCAAAATCAATTTCTTGCACACATATCAACCTTTAACCATCCTAGGCTAACTAAGTACTTTAAAATGAATTATCAAATGTCTATAAATACACAGATTTTGATAGTTTTGTATTGGAAAAAAATTATTCATTTTCCTCATAGACTCCCATGTACAGTGAATCTACATTTTGGTATAATTCCAAAATCCAATTTCTGGCGAACATATCCATTTGTTACCACCCTAATCTAATCAAGTACATTGATATCAATAATCGAGAGTACATAAATACATGGGTTTACCTATTTTTGTATTGGAAAAAAATTATTCATACTTTCCTCATAGACTCCCATGTATAGTGGATGAACATTTTCAGTGAAGTTCCATAATCATATTTCTTGTACACATAATATGCACCTTTAACCATCATATTCTAATCAAGTACAATTATGTTAATTATTGAACATCTGTATATGCACAAGTATACCAAGTTTTTCATTGGAAAAAAAATTATTCACAATTTTATCATTGACTCCCATGTATAGTAGATGAACATTTTTGGTGAAATTCTAAGGTCAAACTTTTTGTCCACATGCCAGTTGTAACAACCCTATTTCATTTAAGTACATTTATGTAAATTATCAAATATCTATAAATGCATAGATATAGTTTGCATTGAAAAATTATTACATAGATTTCTAATACATGTATGAGAAAATATATGTATACCATGTATGGTGAATCAACATTATCAACAGATGATTTTTAATTAAATCCAAATATCAAAATTTTGTACGCACACGCTTGCGCAAAAATATTGCGATCTACCAGTAATTTCTGTCCAACCCCTTTGAGGGGTAATTTCAAAATTATAGCAAGTCAGAAGGGGAAATCTGAGAATTAACACCGTTTGAGTTTTGTAAGGAAGGTCATTTGAAAAAATCTAAGTTCTTTTTGGGGGGATTCTGTTGCTCCATACCCCGAGGTGTTTGTGTGTTCAGCTTTACTCAAGCAATGTGGGGGGGGGGGGGGTCATGAAATTTTTGTCATCTTGAAAGGGGGATGTCATCAATTTTTTGGTACAATGGGTAGGGGGGGGGTTAACTTATTTTGACTGATGCGCAGGAAGAATTTGCCGGCCCACCCCCGGCCATAATAACTGAACGCTCCCTAATGTACACGGGCCTTTAGGAGAGTGAGAGCGATTCCGTCTCTGGGTCATCCGTATAGTTGAAAATCAGTCAGAAATCAGAGCTCATAGTTTACATATGCTTTTCGGTTCTTCCTTGCGCAATGATAAAAAATCTTGTCAATGTTGAGACAGACATTTGCCAATTTCGCTGGCCAAGGGTGTTTCTTCGGGCAGGGGCCCTCTCTCAAACAAGGTTTACATGTAAGACTACCACATGTATATCAACCGGACGATGGTTTTCATCATTACGTAATGCGTGTGCGTGAGTTCACTATGCTGAGTGCAGTTGTCAGCTGGAAAGACACATACATGTAAGACTGCATTCACAACACCTCTGGAGTTGGGAATTGACGGGGATTTGAAAATATAAAGGGTAAGCTTATGTTTGAGGCATTTGAAGGAATATGGGTACATGAAAGGGGACTCGAAAACTGTCTCTGATATGAAATATGTGTTGGATTGTCAATTTATAGCTGTACGTTTGGCTAAGTTTAGGCTGGCTTTGTTTTGAGTATCCACTGCAGTTTCTTGTTCTACTCACTGAAGCGTGATAAAAAGTCCGGTTTTTAACTTATCGTCACAGCCGTATGTATACAGTCAGCATTGTTATCGTTTACAATTGAACTCAAGTCCGGACTAAAATTCCTTTGTCATCAATAACGATGATTACGATCTTTACACATAAACATGGTATTTGCCGAACAGAATGTTTGCTATTCTAGCATGCTATGAGGAGTAGAACAAGAAAATGTTGTTCATAGTTTTCTCACAGAAAACTATTATCAAACATATATAAATATATATCTTATATTTTAGGCGAAAGTTATTAATAGTTTGCCAAATAGACTCCCATGTATTACGATTTTATATTAATTGGACGAAGCACTATATCGGCCACATTTTGCCTTCTTATACTATCATAGTTGCGCAAAAAATGGTGACCCTGCCCCAAAGGCATGCTTGAAATTCCATGGCCCTTCAAAAATGTTCGCGCAAGAAAGTTGAGACCCATCCTTTAAAAAAACACTGGCCTTCCTCGCTGCAATTTCTGTCCATTCCCTCAGAGGGGGGATTTCAAAATTGTAGAGAGTCGGAAGTGGGCATTTGAACGCATTTTGAGTTTATTAGGGGAGAGGCATTTGAAAAAATCAGAGAACTTTTTTGGATCCCCTAGAGAGGAGTTTGTGTATACGGCCAAAGATGTCGTCATTTGCATGTTGTTAACTGATGTAGAAGAGATTTTTCACTGCTAAATCATTTCTCTAGGGTCTATGGCTAAATCCCCCATCAAATAGTAAAATCTACAGGTAAGTCAAGGATCCGCTTGAGGAAGAGTAAGCGACTGGTCAGTTTCTTCGGCCTGGGGGGGGGGCGGTGGATTATTTTTTGCCGACGTCAAAAAGTGGCTGACCCCCCCTATTCCAAATTTTGAAAACAGGGTGACCCCCCCATTCCAAATTTCAAAAACAGGGTGACCCCCCCCCCCCGGCGCCGACATAGGTAAAACAAAAGGTGGACATAAATTATATATATATATATATATATATATATATATATATATATATATATATATATATATATATATATATATATATATATATATATATATTATATTTTACATTTTACATATATTTATATTTATATAGTCATTCTATGTTTTAATGAAATTATGACATGTCAGTTGTAAGATTGGAATTTCAAAGTGTCAATCTTAAAGTTTGAATACAGTACATTTTGAATGAGCTGTATTTTGAATGAGCTGTGAATGTATTTCACACTTTCTATGCTTAACCAGATGTCCTGAACTGTTGTACAGAAATGGATGTCAATCATTAATATCAAAGAGGAAAAAGCAGTGAATCAAAAACTTTGATGGGTGTTAAGACTTGCCAACCATCCAATTAAATCTCCTGAGGAGCCATAGAGAGCTTTTTTAGCCAAATCTGATGTGTACAGTGTCTGAGAGGACCTTCTCTTGTAACATTGAAACCATAAAAGCACAGCTTATAATGACAAAACTGCCTTTTTTAACTGTTATTTTGTTCATAAAAAGCATCTTTCTACTGAAAACCTGTGACACAAAGGAAAATAATTGCATCAATGAGAAGGAAAGACATCTTGTCATTTTTCTATCTCTAAAATAAGTCACTGTATCAAATATATATTGTGAAATATTTGTGCATGTTGCTTTCTCATACTGAATTTTCATAGAGAGAACAGAAAAGTATCAGGAATTTGTCATCCTTTTCATATGAAATGCAGATTTCATAATGGTACACTTTCACTTAGCAAACATCAAGATATCTCTGATTTATTAAAGTATGGCGCCCGAAGGGCGCGCCGAAAAATATGAAACATCCTGATATCTCTGATATATATGCCTTGTATATTAAAGTCATGCACCTGAAGGGTATGCTGAAAAATATCTGATATATTAAAGTAATGAGCTTGAAGAGCACGCTGAAAAATATTGAACATACAGATATCTCTGATGTATGTATGCTTGATATGTAAAGTCGGGGGGTGCTGAAAAGTATGACTGATTATTAAAGTTACGCGCCCGAAGGGCGCGCCGAAAAATACAACTGAATGATGAAATTTGTGGCTGACACTAGCATTTTAGGCAATGATGAGCCTGTTTCAAAATTCAAAAACACACTGACCCCCCCTATTGGGCATTTCAAAAACATGGTGACCCCCCCTATCACCAAAGTCAAAAACAGGGTGACCCCCCCCCCCCATGAATCCACCGCCCCCCCCCCCAGCTGAAGAAACTGACCAGTCCCTAAGCGACGTCGACTTAAAGACTGCTGATAAAACCATATGACGCCTTCGGTTAACGTTGCGAATATCCGGTACCTTGCCATTCGTAGGCTTAGCGATAAGGCCAAACAAGAAATATTTTTTCCGGTAACTCGACCGACTCTAGAAAACCCGTCGACCCTGGAAATATTCTGTGCATTTGCAAAGAATTTTGAGTAACATCTCAAAATTTTTACGGTAACCATATTTTATGGGTCTCGACAAATATAAAAATTGAAAAAATCCTCTGACCCACCTACCCTAATTTTGGATACATGTCACCGGAAGCACATGTATTTTATTCGGCCTAAAATGTGTAGGAGGTGGTTTTGTCCTTCAATCAACACACACAATAAAAACAGACAGATAAACAAACAGAAAGAAAACAAACAAGAAATTGCTGTATTGAACAACATTTGACCGTGAACTACGATATATCTAATTTGCATTTGTCATGAACATTATGAGCAGATGCATAAAACACGGTTTTTACACCACGAACAGATGGTTACAGTATGACTCGTACAACGTAGAACATATTGCTGATGTATTTTTTCGACGCATCGTAGGAATGCATGCTGTGCATGTCCTGAACACCACAGAATTAGTCGAATTAAGTGCATGTATATGGTTTCCCACTCCTAATACAAAACAGAAACAAATTTCTTCAATGCTTCACTAATTTCGCCCTGGAAACTTTGTGGATTTGTCTCACATCGGAGATGTATGTTGTCACGATTGACAAGGTCAAATTGAAATTTCTGCAAAGTATTCAAGAGCGTTGTTATTTATTGTTCTTTATTGTTGCGAACAATGCAGTCATTACAAACTGGTGCACCGACCCAGGCAAGAAAGGTCTCTATCGAATTAAAAACCAAGAGTTATTGGGTTTTGGAAATTAAATTGTTTTCACAATATCTACATTTTGATTTAAGATAGAAAGTGCCTCGGGGACATAAATTCGGAGTCTCAAACTTTTACAATACAGTACTACAATATTTGTTCTAACACTTGTGGGGGCTCAATGATGTAAATAAAGTTTTACCGGCTTATTTTTGTGAATATCGAAACACAGAGTTGACAAAAGGATGGCGGCTATTTTGAATTTACAGAATTGGCCATTACGCAGAATGCGGCGCCGCGGGAACAGATTTTCGGGCTCTATACATTTCCCCAATATGTTCCGTACATTTTCCCATAGATTTCACGAATGGACAGCGGCCATTTTGAATTTCAAATATCTGTAATGTTAGTTAATGTGTTCTCTTTTACCAAACTTGAGTCTTTAACTGTCGACTTTGAGGCGGATACTACCAAAATTTATTTGTCTAGTACCAATATTTGCACGATGACCCCTATCTCTATTCTTGATTTTGAAAGAGAACGACTGAGAGTACTCTGGAGGAAAGTTTGAGCAAATTAAAAGTAAAAGTTTTTCATTTTCGAGGCCAACTAAAGTGCCTTTAATGGAGCACTTGCATCAGTCTAACAAGACAGGTATTACACACACACTTAAAATCTAAGTCGTCACGTGACACTGGCCATCAGACCGTGCATCTGGGTCGTGAAATTTAAACGTCTTTATTCAGGACTATCCACCTCCTTTCCCTTGACCACGTGGCAGATCACTGTATTAGCGTAGAAGTACATGAGACAATCGTGGTTTATCCTCTGTCAATACTGGTACATTCTTTAATTTTTACGAAGAATCTTTTTCCTGATACTGTCCTCTGTTACTGACTTGGAAAAATTCATACACGGTTATTGGAAAATAAGAACCGTGACTTTGAGCAGTTGAATGGGACAACTGAACTGTTCTCGATTAATTTCGTGTGACCAAAGCAAAGCATAAACCTGGCAGAGACTGCAAACAGCTTGAATTCTCATACCGTGGAAAAATCGATCAACAATATTTCGTAAACAGAACATAGAAAACCTTTATATATCCTTTAACGTGTCTAAAAAACCCTAGGGCAAGCTTTTTCGCATTCCCTGCCGATTTTTAAAATGACAAAAAAATCATAATTACACTACCCAGGTTTTTCGATGTTGCTGTCTGTATTGGACAGAATGTAAAATGCTATGAGGACTCTGCAGATTGCAAAAGACAATGAAACGGACATGCTTTCGCCGAGACAATGTCTTCATGTACGTCGTTTTCTCAATCTGCTGAATTGCCGATAGTCAATTTATCCATGGAGTATTGGTGATGAGCAAATTGAAAGGTGAATGAAAATACACAAACTTCATATGTACATACCCTGTAGAAACCCTTAACACACTGTTCGCCAGTGTTGGAGACAAGACCGAATTGTCCTAGCAAAGGCTGTGAAACCATCAAATGAAGTGTCAATTGACAGATTTATTACCATGTTACCACATCATTCTGCAAATTTTGCAGCCAATTTTGGCATGGTTTCGCTCATTAAGACCTAGTGAAGTACACTCTGTAGTGGGCCCTCGTTACATGGTTGTCTAATCGGCTGTCGTCTCAAATGACAGCGCCGCCATAACGTAGACTTGTAAACTTTAACAGGACACCCTGATGCCAATAGACATTATGACGCCACCACGAAGTGCAAACTAAGCATTAGACTCATCCAAGGAATACAGAAGCACTATATAATGAAGAACAATTGCACACATTCTAACTTACTACGGCTACACTTTCAAGACAACATGATACGACAATTACAGAAGAGGTACGAGCCTTTTTTAAATCTGAACGTGATTTGCAGAAATAAAACAATCTTAATTATTTCACAAGTTAGTAAATGGCAAAGATATGGTAAAGTCTGGTTCAAGCCTGATTGTTTTCCCTGCTTTCCGAAATGAGGTGCTACATTTGCATATACTGCACGATAAATCACGTGGCTATTGATGAAGACCGTTGCAACGTCGAAGCAAGAGTTCTATCTTGCCGAGGGAATGGGGAATCGAAACAGTACATAACAAATAATGTATGTTGATCTGAATCCCAGCTGGTTGCCATATATATATATATATATATATATATATATATATATATATATATATATATATATATATATATATATAATTTCCAGTGTAATGACGATCAGATGTAGTGTACATATATATATATATATATATATATATATATATATATATATATATATATATATATATATAGGTTGTGTTTACAATCTTACACACCACAGTCTACAATGCGTAATGTAATATAAAATTTTCACAACATACAAAAACTACAATTCTCTACATCAATTAATGTATTGCACTGCGAGATGTAACACGTATATCTTTGAATAGGAATCTTCGGTGAACGATGAAATATAACAGTATATACCCGTTGGGCGAATTAAATATTACTCTGTCGAGATAAGAAAGTGCAGTGCTTCTGGATATTGACACGTCTTACTCAAATTCTGGTAACGTCCCACTCATCAAAAATGAAATGCTTTACAATGATTATGTTAATCATTTTCCACAGTAATGAATCTCTTCATTGGCGTCAATTAAGTGACACGATGTGATAATTTTTCATTTGGGCCTGTTTCTGTTTTGTTAATTTATCAGTTATAATTGATCAGTGTCGACTCATGATGAATTGTCGGTCCATCATATTTGTCAATCCTGGCGTTGCTATGTGTAATCGCTTATCAACGAGGCAACGTGTGTCACATCCTCCAGTCTCGAAGTTTGTAATCTTCTTACACGGATTGGAACATCGATACTGTCTTGCTGGCAAGAAAAAAACACGCGGAGTGAGGCAGATACGAGGGCATTTCCGTCACCTTTCGTTCGTGTATTGGTACGCCTGCTGTCTCTCGTTGTTGAGCCACGTACTTCGGCCCTTGATGCAGCTTATCACGGTCAGCAGGGACTTCCTCATGTTCCGATCCACCGCGAAACAGATCAACGGATTGACGCACACCTGGAGATACGTCATCCACGTTGCCATGGCCACGAACGTCTCGGAGAAGCGGTAGTCCTCCACGAAGATGACGATATAGTTGTAAATGATGTAGGGAAGCCAGAATACTATAAACGCCGCTGTGATTATGTACATGGTCCGCGTGGTCTCCGACTCGCGCTTGAAATGCGCCTGAAGGTGCGATCGCCGGGCGTACTGCGAGAACCCGATAAGGGTCGGTGGCGGAGGTCCGTTACCAGCGAAACCGGTAACCCAGTTTGCGGCAGCACGTCCCGTAGCACCGGGGCCATAAAACGTCCAGTTGGTGGAGTTCGCCGGCACAAAATTCAGCGGGCACATCTTGCGATGGTTTCGGAGAAATATTAAAATTTTGAGGTACATCAAATGGGTCAGGAATACAGAAATGACGAAAACAAGAATGAAGCCGAGGGTATCGTTCGATTTGTAGTATCGATGATCGTAACTACACTGGTACTCACGAACGATGTAAGTGTAGCTTCCAAGTCCGAAAATGGGTGGGAAGGCCATTATTATGGCAAGCGCCCAGACTACGAGGATCACCAACAAACAGGCGAGGAAAGTCATCTTTAAACGATGGAACTTGTGATACCTAAGAACGGCGTAGCGACTGATGCCGAGCACAAACAGCGTGAATACCGATCCGAACGTCAACAGAACATTGAAAAATGCCACAACTTGACAGACGGCCTTACTGTGTAGCCAACCGCCCTGCGACACTGCCGAAGCGGTGAACGAGAGACAATGAAGGGCCCGCAGCATATCGGCAAGAGCGATATTGAGCAGAAAGTAAAATGGCGGGCGATGCAGGCTTTTGTCCCTCACAACAATGCAGCACATGAGCCCATTGCCACAAACAGAGAGCAGGATAATTACGCCGACGGTGAAGGTTTTCAGCGCTGCCATGTCGTTCTGCGATGCGCTGTACGTCATTTTTGAGTCCACGTCGAAATTGCATGCTAATCCGGCCATAGCCGTCACGACGGTGGTTGTCGACATCGTCGCTGGCGACGTTTCATTGTCGAACATTTTACTGGTAGTTGAGTTCAATAGCATAATCATGTAGAAGATGTGCACCGCAGTTCGCAGCGACCTCGTTATCACCGTTCAACCGACCCGCACACAAGCATTGTAATTGTTCACGTATTTTGCACAACACGATGTCGCCTCAGCTGGCATTTTTGTCGGTCTGCCCAGTCACATTTTGTCACCGATATCTAAACATTGTA
This sequence comes from Ptychodera flava, assembly GCF_041260155.1. NCBI lineage: Eukaryota > Metazoa > Hemichordata > Enteropneusta > Ptychoderidae > Ptychodera > Ptychodera flava. The sequence goes on from NC_091933.1 coordinate 28,711,291, forward strand.
GGAAAAAAAAGAAAGGGAAAAAATATTCACATTTGTACCACGACATGCAATGCAATTACCATGCCGAAGGCAATTTTTGATACCCATTAGGCCTAGCGGGTCGGCAGGACATGAGCGCCTTGATACGAGGCGATCGGGGGTCAATACAACAGCAATGTTATTTTCATCTACAGTTTTGTTCGAATATCCAACTAACGTGAGACAGTGTGTAGGTGTTTAGGTTTATACATGTATGTCGGACAACCGATTCTCGATATCGGCTCCACGGCGTGTATTTTGCCTCCATTGACCGTATCGCATGTAAATCTGGATGATCAGTTTCAATTTCTCCTGGCTACATATACATGCATGTACATACATTATGCGAACGCCCACACCGTGATCTGATCGCGCTCATGGGCCCTACACCGACACCATGCAAAATCTCTATACTTGCCAAAAATGAGATGGCAAATTCAGCACAATATATCTTATTGCTCAAATATTTCGACAAAAACGGACGAGCCAGCTACATTGCAATAACTAGTCTCACCAGCCGAAGATAAATTCCACTTTGCTTCCGATCGATAACATTCCCGTTCTCTTCTAATGAATAACAAATGTTTCTCATTTGGCTCTCCATTTCGCTGAAACGTATTGATGATCTGGTTAAATCGCCAAGCAAGGCTTGCTGCTTTTATCGCATGGGCGCCCCTAAGACAGAAACGCAGGGCAGGCATGAAGCTCGGCACAGACTTAATTGGCTAAGGAAAGACTGCGCTCTTTTCATTAGTTATTCTCGGCACGTCGGAAGACTGACACCATCGGCCAGTAACACAGCGTTATATCACAACATTAATTTTTCTTCGTCTGTGTTGCCAGTCGACTGAGTAAAAAACGCAAACCTGTATATTTTCACTATGTACATGTCAAATATCACTATCGAGAATTTTTTTTTTTATTCGTGCAATTTCGATTACATCAGCGACAAGATTCGGTCCAAATTTCCTGTACATGTTCAGAGTCTAGTTTCGATAAACACCACACACTGTCGCATCCGGCTTTCACCCTAACCAAGTACGAACAACAGTATTTGGTAACAGCCAAGTCGTTTTTCCCATTGCATGCAAATAATCTACAGGGGAAAATCCTCGCTTTTAACGCTCTGCGTTTTGTCTCCGTGCTGATCGCTATGGCGGCTCGAAGGACAGCCTAATATAGTTTCTTCAATGTCGAGACTTACCACAACGTTCAAACCATGACGATGTAGGCGATTCCTCTCCATCAGTGCTATAACCGATGGCCTCACAACAGCGGTGGCTTACATTCCGTCGGGTGCAATAATAATTAGAACAGCCTTGACGCCCCGATCACGTCGCTGGAACAATCCCTCGATGGATTCGACGAGATTTGAGTCTCTCCACTCCTTTCTGAATCGAGCTAGGCAGACATGTTATCCTTTTTTTACATCGACATCCTTCATTTCCAGATCATAAAAGAGGAACGAGATTACCAGTGCGCAGTCGCAACTCTTTTGTCACGGCATCTGTTAAAAAGCCCAGTAGCACTCGGCAGCGGTCAGCTTAATGAGACCGTTAGAGGGCGACATTTCAATTATCCTATTCATGTCGAATCTCTTTCTCCGCGCCACCTGGGGTCGTTCCTGACAGCTGTGCGACCCACAGTAGGAATCGGGTTAATTCGTAATTATTTTACTGGAGTCAACGCTTCCAATTTCACATTTAAGTGATTATTCTATCATTCTTAAAAATCAGAAATCATGTAAGCTTACATCACATCTGTCATTCATCTCGTGGTAAATCTAGGGAATTTTAGTGATTTTGACCCATTATGGACAATCAAAAGATGTTAAATTTTTGCGGGCAAGAAAGTCATGGGTTCTCATCGTGACCACAGGTCGTATAAAGACAAGGTAATCTAGTCCCGAGCGATATCTCATTTACGAGTTCGAGTGGCCCAGTTGAACGCCCTAAAACGCGACAACGCCACAAGAATATCATCGCCCTGTACAGATTGCAACGGAGTAATTATTTGGGCATTCTGACTTATTGAACCCGTCAGCGCTATGGGTATCAGGACATTCTTTGTTGTCCTGGATAGGTCGATGTGTCTCATGCAAACACCCGGTAGGAAGATAAAAGGAACAGTACGTCGAAAAAGTACAATCATTTATTGAAACGTATTGCCGCGGTCCTATTTCATTTTGAATGGCCGAATAAAGTCCACCTATTCATATTTATCTCTTATAACATCACGGGCAATTTTTCAAGTGTGGCGGTAAAAATACGTCGCGAACCCATATTATAGCTAGGGGTGTCTACCAACTGTATAAAAAGAATTTAACCTACTGAAAGAAGATTGACTGGGATTTTCCTTTTGTCAAAGGGAGATAGTGGACATGTCCACACAGTGGATTTTCCAGTTGACTTCCTTTACATGATGCTAAAAATTAACTTCCACAGTTCTTCCGTTCATAAATGTAACCCCACACCGAAAATTTGAACAGTTGATACACAGCTGAGGCTCACAGGATCGCAGATGGGCCATGTCGTCCTACTCTGCAGACCATATTATTCCTTGAGATGGCTGAGGGATTTTCTTCTGAAAGTAAAAGGTTTCCAGAAAGGAGAAAAGGTTTCTATGACCAGAAAGTATCATATGGGCAAAAAATCTTTTCCCCTGAAAAATTGGAACTAGAGTTCCATTCTCCGATTTAATATGCATACTCTTGGATGAATTGGCTGAATTGAATTGCTTTCATAGTTCTGAAACATGTACGCTATACATGACATTTTCTTTGCGATTTAGAATGTAGTATTCTGTAATGTTTTCAGTGAGCGTCTGAGATTGTGCAACAAAAATGCGTTTCTTAGATGTAAAGAATTACGTGCATACACCGTTTACGTCATACCGATCTACGCTGAGAGAGAGAGAGAGAGAGAGAGAGAGAGAGAGAGAGAGAGAGAGAGAGAGAGAGAGAGAGAGAGAACAGAAGACTGCTTAAATCAGTCGATACAAGGTGAAGAAATATCATGAAATGTAAGATATCCTTGCAAGTAAATTGTTATCTAGACTTTTGCACATCAATCTATTTCCATACTGTCTCGTCACGGGAAATGCTAAAATACCACTAAATGGGAATGCCGGGCGTTGGCTTAATAATCCGGCCGCTAATTTCTTCCACATTTGGTAACTCGGTAGCTTTACAGTGTATTAGCAAACTAGCAAGGTGTGAGGTAAATACAGAACAAACAATATATATACCACAAAAATAGCCTGAAAATAGTTTTAATCGGATGAAACAGTGAAAAGTTCAAAAAACAAACAAACAAACAAACAAACAAACGAAAAGGGCAGGTCTTGCATTGTATTGTTACAAATGTACTGGTATACAAGTGTACATGTATGGATAGGGTGTAAATATTGATGTTTAATTTCTCATTCAGCAGGTACATAGTTTATGGAATACTAAATCCATCTTTTGGACGGAAAAGAAACAGCAAGTACGTAGTAAGAATGACGACGGATAACAAAGGCAACATTTTGGTATGATTTATTGTGTCCTTCCGTCCTAAACTTTTACTCAAATTTCTTGAGGCAGATGATAAAAACATGCCCAGACTGAATTATATTAAGTTGCAAATCAACAACATCCTAGGGGTACAGTTGTTTCAAAAAATAAGATAAAGGACCTGAGGACAGCGGCCTCCAAGGAAACTCCATCATTTTTGAGCGCCCCCCTCGTGTGCCGGAGGCACAGTAAGGTTGGGGGGGGGGGCAATGTTATCACTCTGTCAAGCTATGTGTGTCTTAGTCTGTCTGTCCGTCCGTTTGTAGACCATATATTTGGAGCTCATAACTCGAAAAATCATTACACTGAATGTAACCAGCATTCGTATGAGGAATGTTTGGGTAATCATCTAGAACTGAGTGGAATCTCATCGATATAACTTGCAGAATTATGACATTTTTTATAATAATTATAATGATTTTTCATTATTTCAAAGTTTCGTTTTTGATTGAGCTATTCCTTTGATAATTGGTATATATATGTTGGTAGGGACACTGCATTGTATATTTTTGTTCAAATTAGCATAATGTTGCAATACATTTTTGTTAAAGATTTTCTCTTCAGGAAAACGACTTGTCTGAAAGGTCTTGGTTTCGTTGTCAGATTTTAGGATGACCTAATTATTTAACATATATCCAAATGATGACGAAATTTAAATATGTAAAAAATGAGCCTAATTTTGTCATTTTTTGCCAAAACATCTTTTCAGAACTTCTTGATTAATAGCTTTCAAAGGTATTGATAGGCTCCTAAGAGTGATCTGATTTTCCCTTGTGAAAATTACTATTAAATTTGCATATGTAAATTTTTAGAGTAGGTTTCTCTTTCTTTGTTAGAACATCATATTTTTCGTAAAATGCTAGTCCAACAGTTTTCAAATTTAATTGACATGTTCCTAGGCATGTTGGCTTTGTGTATTGTGTAAACGATGGTGAATTTTTCACAATACTGTCTATTTGTGAAAAGACTCAAGACATACCTATTTCAATTACAAGTATTTCCATATTTAATTCTTGAGTTGCCATGGACTGGTTAAGTTCCAGAAAAATCTTTTTCGAATACATAGTATTCATCATAACAGCAATATAACACGAAGGGGTGGGGGATGAATGTTTTACTTTGATCATAATGAGAGATTAGGCACCGTGTTCTCAATGTGCCCCTTAAATTAATCCAACCTGGATGTCTTTAGAAAGTACGTAGAATGGATAGACAAAAATCTATTGCAACGACGAAAATATCATAATTTACTGCCTCTGTCCCATTAACTTGGCTTCAAAACTCATAGTTCTTTTCCAAACTGTATTGCTGGAGAAATATCGTAAAGTTTATACTTATTAATACACATAGACTCTATGATATAGGTATCCACTACATACACATACACAGTACGTAATCTCCACACATGCATCTAGATGCATGCAAAATATACGCATTTATGATGTCCGGTCATGTGATCACTATGCACCCTTGCTGCCCCGAAACAAAAGGCATGACTTACAGCTACTTTACGTCCATCACAGTCCCTCTATAGGGACTGTGGGTCCATACATGTATATCTGTCCTCACAATGTGAGTGTATCAAGTCTTTTGATTGTGTAATTGTCGCCAAGGGGTTGTCATGTTCACAGCACGGCGTGATTGGCGGGTATGACTATTTCTGCCCGATCAAGTAATTAAAGCTAAATCACCGCGTCTCTCTCTTCATTTTTAAGTTTGAGAACACGAGTTCATTTCAAGATACCATCATAGCAATTGTGTCATACAACATACCTCAAATTTTATTTCGAATCCAATGAAATCGTGACAATCATGAACATTTCAACTCAATACATTACTACCGTAAGAGCTATGAAAGTCATGCATTCCTCAGAAAGAATTTTTTGTAATCAAAGTGATAGTGGCATTTAGCCATTTTTCAATTTTGATTGTCTTAGACCAGCATGCCATTATTTTTGACAGATCACAACACAGTGATTAAATTTCTACCCAATGATACAGCACCTAGGCGTGGTTAGTTTTCCAAAGCCAGATTGAAAACGAAAGCGGGAGATCAGTTCTCAAAACTGGCGTATCCACAAAAAGTTCAAGAATGAAAGCGAAAGAGGCATTTATCAGACTATTTTAGACGGCTCATTTGCATTTTCTGGTCTTTTTTAAAATTTTGAACACGCGTCATTGCAAAAGCCTTCAAAAGACTTACAAGCCTTCAGGGAAGATAATCAAATTCATGACCTGGAAATTATTGGTCTCCATATTCGGTCAACGATAATATACCTGACTGCAGTTCTCTAAGCCAGATTGAAAACAAAAGATAGATTTTAGTTCCTCAAACTGACACTTTTTTACAAAATTTTAAGCAACATAGGAAAACTTGCTATACCTTCCGGTTACTGAAGTTCATATTTATCGTGAACTTTGCATGACCAATGTAAAAGTTACATATAACATAAAAAGTATTCAAATGTTTTAGTAGATTTTCCGAGTGGCTCAACGACTTCCACTGTGTACTGAGCGAAAAAAAGGACTGTCTGCATACCAAATGTTAGGCTTTCTTTCAGATAGTAGTGACAGCGCATCATCGCACAAAACTGGATAGCGAGCAAATACACAATTTTATCATTTTTTGGTTGCTAAACTCATTGTGGATGATCCTGTTTTGCCGTATGACGTTTCTGATCTGAGATTTCGAACATTTAAATTTATCTAACCATTGTATAGTTATCATACCAACTTTGTGAAAGTTTCTGGGAACTGGTTAGCATTTCAATCCTTGCTTTGCCAGAAAAGCCACTGCGTGAAAAGTGTATTAAACTATGAAAGGGAAGAATTGCACATCCGTTTGTTATTAAGACTCATCAGTCATGAGCTGTTCATTTTCACTTTTCTCATATTTTGCCATGATGATAACAAACTGGCCAGCATACAAATACTGGCACAAAAATATACATATCTTGATTGCAAACCTTAAAACAATGCAGCACACAGATAAGATCGATGTTCATCCAACATGCCAATACTATTTTAAACTGAAACATGTGGTAAATTGGTACACTTTAATTAGGACAGGCAAGTTGAGAAAAAGAACTGGATCTCAAAAGCCTGCTGAGAATGCTTTGTTGCCACACATGAATATTACACACTTGGGGAAAGTCTGCGAGTTGAAGATGCATGTTTTCAGGAGGAACTTTTCCTTGATCAAGTTCAACCAACAGAATTTACATGCTTTTATTTACCAAGTAAAGGAGCTTTTCATCCATATTCTATAAAATATACCATTTGAAACAATGGTGTGTGATCATTTTAAACACCATTGTGCAATATTTGTAACAAAATTAGAGAGTAAAAAAATCTGGTAGGAAACATCTTTAGTCAACGCTTTTTTCTCTACACATGCAAAATCTGGCACTTGAAACTTTCCGTCTTTCAGAACTCTGTAAGATATTTCTACATCAAAGTGAAATTTGCAAAAAGTGTTCGACTGGTGTAGAGATCATGGAAATGGGAGAATTGGTTAGACTTTACTATGATAGGTCCTTCCTTGAAAGATTATATTGTTTTTGATTATTTCAGTTAAAAAGTGATTTTTGCACATGACAAGTTCTAGCCCGAGGAAAAAAACGTTATCTTCTACAAAACAATGAGAAAGTATGGCATGCAAAAACCAGAAACAATGAGCATATTACAATTTCTTTTGTGAACATGTTTATACATATACCTTGGTCTATTGGTAATTTTGTAGCCTATTCTGTACATGTAAAACATACATTTCAAAAATTAACTTTCTTTATTCTCTCGATTTTTACTAGATATAAAATTCTGTACAACTATCCATACTACATCACCCACAGATAATAACTTTTGCATGAATGAACTGATATTATCTGAACAAAACAAAACAAAGGCAATTCTTGTAAGCAAATTATATAAACATAAAGGTACGTTGTGGTCTGGCTACCCAAAAATTAAAAATAATGCTTGAATTTTCCAATATTGACTATAAAACTTCATATATTGTTGACGTATCACTTAGTCACTTCGTATCAATGTTTGTGAACGCATGCTGATGAAATGTGAATGTTTTATGATTCATATCTTGAAAAATTACTCTCCTTTTAGTTGTTGGTGGCGATATCATAGGGCATCATAGGTGTATATTCGCGTTGCGCATGTCTTGTGAAAGTCTGGCATTCATTCCAACGACAGGATCGACAGCTGGATGACCTTTGGAGCGGTTTGGTGATGGTAGGCGGTAACTCGCATGGCTCCTTCACAAGATGACATCTTTATAGCAAGCATCTCACCACAGAAATCAAAGCGTCATTCACCATGTGACCTCAACATGCACTTATATTATGCCATTGTAGGTGAGCATTGAACTGGAGGGCTTTAAATTACTTCCGGGATCACGGCACCATAGAAAAAGCACATACCAATTATGCCTGCAGAATTAAGGCACTGGCTAGTTATTCGAAGGACTACTTGCGCCGTCTTGAACTCTGCAATTAGAAGAGCGAGGATGCTGGTATCAGCAAATTACAATCGGAGACATCGGTTGATTTGGTCGCACAAACATTCATCTACGCCGGAGAGCTGTAGTTCACGCCCCTGCATGCAACATGTTCCTCAACACCATATGAAGTTGTTTATGTCGGTTACTCTTCCACACTTCAATGTATCTATAATTTTGCTCTGAAGAATCGTATCAGTATAAGTCTGGATTATATAAAACTTCAATCATATCATATTTCAGGGAGTATTTCTCCATTATCGGTCTTCAACATACAAATCTGTTCAACTAGTTGTCCATGGTGGCAGCCATGTTGGATATCGCTTCGCCTTCATCACTGACCAGCTTTCCTCCGTGCGTAGGCACCTAAGCAGGCGAAGATACCAAGAATTCCAATAGTGAGGCCAAGTATCAACGCAATGGCGTCCCCTGCATCAAATGCTGATACGACTGGGAGACAAAGAGTCAGAAATATGAAAACAAACTGCCAGAATTCCGCCATGATTGCGTTTCCAGAGTCACAGTGCAGTGCAGTGCGATGTCCACGTACCGTATGAACTTCACGTGATCAATAGCAAATCATGTGATGGCGCTGACCTCATCTGATTGTAGTAGGCACATACCATTATTAATGCAGGGGCAGAGAAGTACAAATTGGCAAGTTGAGCGCTTCGTATGTACAGGAAATGAGGATTATTCAAATTCATCGTAAAGTCTTACTAATGATCACTAACGATGAAGGAATTATTCAACATGTCGAATTCTTATCGCAGGAACGAAAGGTTTCCCTCTACCTAGCTATCGGCGGAATAATGCATCCGATATCTAGCTATCAATCAAGTGAAGTCTTACTACTTGCACAGGAAAAACGTGAGTTCGGATTGAAGACGAAACAGCATTCACATTTCGAAATATTCTCTAGATATTGATTGAGAATGTTTTAATATAACATTCCTCATATCCATGTATTGATATTTGATTCTATGCTAATGTTTACTCTGCAGCAGCAGCAGCAACAACAACAACCACAACCACAACCACAACAATACAGAGAAATTATTACAATAACAGCCGCAAAACAAGAAATCCATCAGCTTGGAAAGTTTGCCACAGCCTAATACTTCAAACCACCCGACAATCTCGGACAAAGTCAACATATCCGCTATATTGCAACACACATAAATGTACATGGGAAGGTTAAACAGTTTTTCAACTAGTTCTATATCGTTCAAGTTGTAATTGGACCTGTGATGCAGAATCCTTTCGCTGTGTCAATTATTAACTCTGATTATTACTTCGCGCTGTTTCTGTTGTTTTATCAACATTGCCACAATATTACCGAAAAAGCACTAAAAAAGCAACATTTAATTCTTCATATAGATACAGTCACGTGACCTTTCTGTTAAAATGTCAACTCCTCAACTTGTCTTGTTTTCATCGAGGAAGGTCGAGATCACCGTTTCGCTTTGATTACTGATCTAAGCTTTTTTATAACTGATAAAGGAGAGAACAGGGTGGGAATTCAGACTAAAAAAGTGCACTGTACTTGGATTAAGCTTACGTAAACAAATTGTGATCAAACACTGTTGAATTTAAAACAAAAGTCGAATCGATAATTTTTCGTTCGCATGGTAGCTAATAACTCAGTTTGTTACGACAATTGTTCGAAGTTAAATTTTGAAAATAATGCATATGCGTCTATTTTGTCTGCTTTTTCGACGAAACAACCATTTCTGTAACAGTTGTTATTTAATTGTAACTGTATTACTTATTCGCTTTCGTTCCTGATGGAGGAATGACGTAAAATGTTTTTGTCACGTGATTCTGCTGAGGTTGTTGCTGCTGCGGACTGCCAACACAATGGCGGCCACTGCACCGACGCTCGGGAAAATTGAACCCTCGGACTTGACCATGTCTGATCCTGGCGAGCTATCACAAAACACAATCACTGAAATTAATAACACCAATAAGTCTGGTGTACCCCTGAACACTCCATGGACGTTCTGGCTCGATAGGTAAGTGAAACACAAACACTTCCTGTACCATCGGCACTGTTTTCAGCTGAAGTGCACCGTGTCAGGCTATCAGCTGGTCTGTCAACTTTTGTTTGACAATAACAATGACGTTGGCAAAATGTTATTACGCAGGCGACATCCTCAGGCCACCCACCGCTCTGGCTCGGTCAGATTTTGACAGAAATGCCAGGTGCTGAGTTCGATGTCATGGTCAACGCTCAATAAGTTGACCGTAGATTTGAAATCGCTCACCGGCGGTTTTCAGGATACGAAGGGGGCGGCACAGACGTGACCGCCGGTTCCGGATCAGGTTGCTGCCGGTACCAATCTGCCCAGTTTCAGTATAAATGGACGATATTCCAGTATTACAATTTGGAAACCAAACACGTTTTCAGTACATTTATAGGACTGTTAAACATTGTTAATCTTTTGTTGAATCTTGGAAGACATTGTAATCCGGCCGCCTTCCACCATGAAGCAATTTTTTTTATAGAAATTCATCATCATGACATCATCATAATCATGACCCCAAAAATGTAGAGACTTCGAAATCCAAGAGCGGTAGATCTACGTTTGAAAGCAGTGATTCATACAAAATTTAAAGGGCTTCATCCTCCATCCAGCGTATCAAATGTTATTTAGTTTTCTGTGCCTGTGAACAAAGAGACCAGCCTAAATCATGGAAGCCCGCCAAACCGTCAAGTAAATTTGCACAAGACTTGATCAACTTAAATAATAGACCTCAACACGTTCATTTTGTATTTTAAAGATATCTGTGTGTATTAGACTCGGGTGATGCTGTTTCATCGACTTTTTAATTCATCTTGTAGTGATAGGTTGCCAATACAGACAGGATGCAAAGAAGTCAACACACTCACCTCATAAAATCATATCACAGGTCAAGAGAGTTCATGCTATACTTAAGTTATTGACACAACAATTTTTTTGAGTGTCTATGATTACTATCATGAAAAATATGATGGGTGACATTAAATTTAAGTTATGTGCAGAGGACATTGGTGCAGTTGGCATGATGTTTGAAAAATAGTTAGAGATCTTTGAAACTCATGAGACCGTGATTTGATATAAAGACTTGTAATGATGTATTTGTAAAATAATAAAATAACACAATTCCATTTTCACTGCAGTATTGGATGTAAACTGTTGTCACTCTCTCAGACAATCTCCACCGTGGGGCTATCACTATAGTATCAGTAACACAGCTATCTTGATACTGGTGCACCAAATTAGAAATCGTTACTGTGTATGCATAATATGTGTGTAGCTGTAATTACCCCGTAAAGTGGCAGATGTCCGACAGTCTGAAACAATAATAACATGAATGGCACTAGGTAGAGATGCACATTTGCAAGTGGGCCACAGTAATAATGTCAAAGTTAAGCAATATTACACATACCAAACTGTGTTGTGAAGTTGAGGGCGTTGAAATACATGTAATCAGATAATTTGCACAGTGCACTGCACTTTGAGTTTCACTTCATCACAATTTGTGTAGCTACGTATGCACATCATTAATATACAATTATTAAAACTAAGCAAAACTGATTAAGTAGTGTCTATAATCTCCACTTTGTCATATTATTAATTTTGTGAGGGATCAATATTTCATATCAAAAACAGCAATTGAAATGGTACACCGATCACAGGTCTAGGATGTGCCGCTTTCCACATAACCTTTGACCTCTTCACCTCAAGCAGACCTTAAAGGGGAAGTTCACCAAGGATGATTTTTACATATGTGGTAGCTCTGTGGTCATTTACCCAGGAAAACTATTTTCACCATTTATAACTCGCAGGATTTTTTATAAAAAATGATAAAAAGTACAGGAAGTTGCCCATGTAATTTGAATCATGGGAAACAGCTCCAAACTTGGAGCTTGCATAATGTGATATGGAAGGGGACCATGTTCGGATGGGTATGGCCCCCACATTGTCCACTCACAGTAACACAGGTAGTAAACAGCAACACAAAATCTGACAGTGGAAAGTTTATTACAAGTGATTCATTGTTTATGCAAGGATATTCAGTATAAACAAAAATAATGTAAATACGCACAGCCTGGTTTAAGCATGGGTGAGTGGACAATGCCATACCCATGGGAAAATGGTCCCTTCCATATCACATTATGCAGGCTCCAAGCTTGGCGCTTTTTCCCATGATTCAAATTACATGGGCAACTTCCTGTACTATTTCTATCGTTTTTTGTAAAAAATCTTGCAAGTTATAAATGGCGAAAATAGCTTTTCCGGGGGTAAGTGACCACAAAGCTAGCACATATGTAAAAATCATCCTTGGTGACTTCCCCTTAAATGTGTGCCACCTAGTGTTATGCACATAACCAAGAGGATTTCAAAGAATACATAAACGTTGACCTCTCCCCTCAAGTGAACCCATACATGCACCTCATCAAATGATGATGCACAATTAACCTAAAGGGGTACGTGACAAAAGTCAGCAAGATGAAATAGTGTCATACCCGCTTTATGTCCTTTACTTTTTTAAGTTTGTCTACAATCATCGTTTACAAAGGTGATACTAACATGAATGTTGCAAAAGATAAAATGCAGGCTAGATTCTCAGGACAGTTGTGATTGTAAAGGTCAGGGTGTATCTGAGGAAGCAAAACCTGTAAGTATCTATTAGCCAGTAAAACTTAGCTGCTATTGTGTTGGTTCCACGTGTTTATCCAAACACTTAAGTTAATCTGCTTTTATCAATGATAAGCTCTGAGTACTTAGAAGTTTTTGTGTGAAATGTACAGTCAACACTTTCACACATTACAAGGCAGCTATTCATTGGTTCAGAGGGTACAATTTTGCTAGCTTGCACAACTGTGCTACAATTACAGTAAGTGTAGTGATAGAGGGACCCTGGTCAAGTACAATATATTTCTCTACCCGGTATATAGATTTCTCCCTCAGTTGTTTCATTGCCCTGTTTGATGTTTCTTTAATGGTGCCTGTACACCTGAAAACAGTCCCTTATGATTATTGAAAGTTGTGTAGGATTGAGTTTGGTGTACACTTTTTACTGATTGCCTTTAGTTAGCTCAAAGGAAAAGTAAAATTTACCTTCTGATGTCATGCGTAAATTTTTCTTGATCTTAAAACCACCACAATTTAGTTCATTCCATGGCATACACTGTAGTAGTCAGGCCCATGTACAGGATAATAGAGAGATACTGTAAAAGCTGTTAATGTAAACTAGCTCATCAAACCTGAAAAATTTCAATTTGGCTCAAACTTTCCTCAGGGATACTTTAAATCATCTATTTTCAAAATCAAGAATAAGAATCATGGGTCATAATGCATATTTTGGTCACAGAGAAACAAATTACCTAAAATTTACCAACATTTAGAACTGAAAGTGGCTGCAATCCCTCTGTTAACTCTACTGAAGCAAAAATAAAATTTTCTGTTTTCACAATAACAATACACTGAAAAGTTATTTTACTCCACTAGTTTCAATATTAGTCCATACTAGCTGCACACAGCAAAATGATATAAACATATGAAAGGCTAAACATCTGTCCCCGAGGTACATTCTGCGTCAAAAAAGCCAACTACATCGTAAACATGTATTGCCGTCAATTTCCATCTTGGAATTCTCAGCCTTCACTGTAGATCTTGCTGTCAATAAATTTGTGTTATTGTGTTGTTTTCTCACTGAACTGAGGGAAATCATGTTCGCTTCTCAAATCTTCCCCGCTATTGTTTAAGCCAGAGTTCAGATTTATCTGTGATGCAATAATAATACTTTTTGTGTATGTCAGTTCATCAATGGAACACTTAGTAACTATTATAAATAAAGATCAAGCAAGTAAAGCAACGGTTTTGATGAGGATTGCTCTATTGTTGTCTCTCACTCTCACTCTCTCATCCAGACAAAGAAATACATGAGGAGGTGTTTAACATACTTCCATTGTCAAGGAACTGTATAGGAGAGGCAGTGATTCCTTAAAATGTCCTGTACTGGCCCATTTACTGGATTTCGGCAAATTTAAACCATCATGCACAAATCATTTCTTGTACAAGTCAGAACATAGTGATCTGATCTCAGCATGTCCTGCACAACTACACATTTTGTTAGTCCCCACGGACACCGTCCGGGGGGACTTATAGGTTTGGTCATGTCCGTGCGTGCGTCCGGGGCGTGCGTGCGTGTGTGTGTGTGCGTCAGTCCGTCCGTTCACACAGATATCTCAGAGATGCAAGAAGCGATTTCATTCAAACTTGGTACAAGGATTACTTCATATGTCATACAGATGCACGTCGATTTGTTTGGGATACGATCCAATATGGCTGCCAGGCGGCCATTATTTTATTACGATTTTTTTCATGTACAGAGCCATAACTCAGACATGTTTCAACCAATTTTATTCAAAGTTGGTACAAGGACATTGACCAATGTCATAGATATGCACGTCAATTTTCTTTGTGATACGATCCAATATGGCCGCCAGGCGGCCATTTTATATGATTTTTTCATGTACAGAGCACAACTCAGACATGTTTCAACCGATTTTATTCAACATTGCTACAAGGACATTGACCAATTTCATAGATATGCAAGTCGATTTGTTTTGTGATACAATCCAATATGGCCGCTAGGCGGCCATTTTATTACAATTTTTTCATATACAGAGGCATAACTCAGGCATATCTCAACCGATTTTATTCAAAGTTGGTACAAGGACATTGACCAATGTCATGGATATGCACGTCAATTTGTTTTGTGATACGATCCAATATGGCTGCTGTGTGGTCATTTTGTTACGATTTTTTCATATGCAGAGGCATAACTCAGGCATATCTCAACTGATTTTATTCAAAGTTGGTACAAGGACATTGACCTATGTCATACATATGTACGTCGATTTTTTATGTGATACGATCCAATATGGTTGCTAGGCAGCCATTTTATTACGATGTTTTCATGTACAGAGCCATAACTCAGACATATTTCCACCAGTATCATTCAAAGTTGACATTGACCTATTTCATACATATGCTCGTCAATTTGTTTCACGTCATGTAGCAGTAACATGTCAATTATTGAAGTTTCGTAAGTAGGCTGATATGTCAAGAAATATGTACTGCATCAAATTCATGAACTTTATACAGATGTTAACCGATGTTAAGCTCACATTGCTTTAACATTGAAAAAGACATTTATCAGTGTCATTTTAATTAATTTGTAATTGCATAAGTAATGAACTTTCCTAATTAGGGTGATATAGCCACAAATTAATACAACGTCAAATGTGATGAAAGTTGATACAGATGTTGATCTCATAGTGTTGTAAATACTGCATCAAACTTTATGAAATATGGTACCAGTGATAATCTGTTAAGTGTTAGAATTGTATGCAAAATGTTTTGCAACATCCTGTTGATTAATTCCTAGTTGACTCATTTTATGAACTTTAGGATGGTGGCCTACATTGGTTTTATGTTTTCATCACCATGGAACTCATTCTTGGCCATTGAGCGCCATCTGTATCAAAGTATTTTTATCACAGACCTAATTAATGAAGAGGACTCTATCCTCTCTGAGGACATGTAATCAAAGTACCCATTATTAACAAGTGGGGACTGTGTCATCAACGATGACTTGTTTTCATCATTCTCAGAATTACCATGTAATGACCTGCATCACATTAGTGTCACCCATCCATTCCATTAAGTGCTGTTCAGTGGCAGTGTATTCTTGATGTTTTGCTCAGTATTTTCCAAGAGGCTTTCTCATCCGTCCATGAACACCTAGCCAGTCTGTACTAATGGGAGTCAGCTGAATGCAGTGTTTCACATCTGTAACATCGCTGAAAGGGAAATGAAAATTTTCTTTTTAATTATGACATGAATAATTCTTCTCATTTTGATGGACTTACTAACAGTTTGTATACATTTGTATTAGAAAAAATAGCATTGACTTCAGACTGTTTCAGATTATAGTGAATTTGAAGTTAATATGAATTTAATGTAGAAATCATAAACAGAACAATGTGTAATCACAGGAGGAACATTTTGTGTACCTGTGATTAGAAATTGTATGGCTTCTATCAAAGTTCACATTTACTTGAAGTTACAAGTAGTCTTCATTTGAAATTGTATGGCTTCATCAACCTTCACATGATTTGCTCAGTTAGACTTCAGTCTTTCTTGAAGTGCTTCTGAAGCAGGCCAGAGGTATTTTATGTCACTGAATCAGCGAACAGTTGTCACAAGTTTTAGAATCGCTGTCCTTACACTAAGTAATCGATTTATGTTAGCTCAGTGAGAAATCATGTCAGAGTACTGCCAATGGCATGAATCAGTGCCCATTGTCCTTGCTCTGTAGAAGTAAATAAGGTAGTGTTGTTTTATTTTTAACAGCAATGATTATGATTGTGGTGAATGCAAAGCAAACATCCTGATGATCAAAATAAATGAAACATAAATCACAATTCTAAGATTTGCTTTGCATGTTAATTTACCCATGGTTGATGTTGTCACTGTGCTAATTATGACACTGTGTGATAAATAATTGATATTAGTGAATGTAAAATAATTGTGAAATGAATCTTGATCAGAATGCTTACTGTGTGTCAAATTCAAACACTGTTACAACTCAGTGACATTTGCCAATCTTTTAGAACAGCGCCACTGTGTTGTGACAGTCATAAGGTACAACAGTTCACATCAGACACCCCGGAAATGCCATTTACATTTCAAATTGCACGTAAAGTACGGGCATTTGTAATACATTAGTGACTATGGTCATATGCAAATGACAGAAAGACAGCTGGTTTTATTTACCTCCCATTTGCCATACATATATGGCAATTGGGAGGTTATATGGTTGAAAAAAGTCTGTATGTGAGATGTCTGTCTGTATGTATGTATGTATGTATGTATGTATGTATGTATGGATGTCTGTCCGTCCAACGCAAAAACTCAAAAACCGCTGCACGTATTGAGCTGATTTTGGTGTAGTGATGCCATATATGATGTAGATGTGCCGTTGTTAAAATGAATTTTTAGTCCCATAGATATGCTAATGAGATAGAAAAAAAAGCGAAAATGGTCAAAAATCAATAACTCAGAAACTGCTCATCTGATCATTGTCATATTTGGGTTTTAGGTACCTTGGGCCCAACTCATTTAAACATATAGATTGATGTCAATAATTGATGCTTTCTATTTTTAATGAATTTTTTTTTCTTTTTTGCCATTTAAATAAAAATCTTTTCCTCTTAAACCAATGGTTGGATCGCTTTAAAATTTGACGTGCAGGTACCTTGTGAAAACTCAAAATAGAATTCATCAAAATTATGGCACAATTTGCAAATTTAAATTTTTGGTCAATTTTTGCCATTTTTGGTTAAAAAAATCTTCTTTGAAACTGTGTATGCCATTACTTTCTAATTGGGTGTGCAGGTTCCTAGGAGTGACCTGAAGATGACTCTGTGAACTCAAGCTGAAATTTGCAAATTTTGTGGTACTTTTTGTCATGCTTTCAAATTTGGTACATAGGTGAAATGTAGTAGGTCATTCATTCAAAGTCAAGTACTGCCTGTGTGAATGAGCAGATTATGATTGTGCTGTTCCAGGCTGAGGTGCTATTTATAGGAATGATGCAATGTTAGACGGTAATTGATGTTTTAACTGAATTTGACTTACATTGTATGTAACTCTTGTACTGTATAAACCCTATCAATTCACCCAGAAAAAATAATTAATATGATTTTAAATAATTGAATTAATGAGGATATCAACAAAGCCAAAATAATTTTAGTGTAGAATTATTAGAATGTTCAACTTTTTTGACAGTTCATGGTGAAATGCTTACCATCTTGGAGGATTAAAACATGTAAAGGCAACTTTCCTGAATCCCAACTTTGACATATTCTGAACCGTCATATGTTGTGCTCTGTATGTTATCTAAAAGAAATTGCTTATAATAGTTTGTCATGATAGGTTGGTCAAATAAATAGAGATAGAGAAAGTTCCAATTTCCATTTATGGTTGACTTGGTAAGGATAAAATAAAATTACTTTTTGAGGAAAAAAATAGAGTGATCAATTAAAAGAGTGGTCAAAGTGATAGGGTTTTTATGGAAAGCTGGACTGTAAGATTCCTCATGTGCTATTTATAGCAATTATGCAATCTGTGTAAACAGTGCAATGAAAGTGTTACATGATTCCTTATAATGCTTTTGATGACCTTGAACTTATTAAGTTGCAAACATTTGTCTCTTCTGTGTGCTTTCTCTGAGTACCTACAGGCTCAACTTATTCAACAGAACTTACTTGCAATGGTAATTTGAAAATTAAAATGTGCTTGGTTAATAGGATGAAATACTGATAAAGATAACAGCTGAAGAGTCTTTATAACCTGACAGATATGCTGTTTTTTTTGACATAAATGTTGATAAGCAAGTCTTGTTTACTTTAATTAGAATGTAATTAACTCTCATTTATATTATTATAAGCAGTAGTATCAAGTTGATCAAGCGAATATTGACAAGTTGGTCGGCTGTTGGAGGTTAAAAGCTGTAAAAATAAATGTATGCATGTATGCATGTCTATCTGTTTGTTTGTCTGTCTGTCTGTCCGGACCCGCGTTTTTTGGAGGTCTATGGTCTGTCTGTCTTTATGATGTATGTTAGTTATTATGTGCGGATGTATGTCTGTCAACATTAAAAACTCCTAAATCGCAGCACCCACCATCTTAGTATTTAATGGACAGGTGCATCGAGGGGTGGAGATGTGAATTTGTTGAAATAAACATGACTGTCAAAGTCAAAAATATGCAAATGAAGGGGAAAAAAGGAAAAATCCTGCAAATTGCTAAAACTTTGTAACCACTGGCCAGATTTGGTTGAAACTAGGTATGCAGGCTCTTTATAGTGACTTAAGGTACATTTCTTCAAATTGTGGTGAAATTTTGAAAGTTGTATTTTTTTGGGCGATTTTCCTGTTTTTTTGTCAAAAAATCTTTTCTTAAAGCACTCATCCCATTGCCTTGAAAACTTGTATGTATGATCCTAGGGTTGACCTTTGTCAGATTTGTTCAAATTGTGGTGAAATTTTCATATTTGTATTTTGGGGGCAATTTTTCCCATTTTTTGTCAAAAAATCATTTTCTCCTAAAGTATTTGTTGGATTGCTGTAAAACATGATAGTCTTGATCCTAGGGTTGTTTTCTGTCAGACGTGTAAAAGTCATTATGAGATGGAGCATTTCATATTGCTGGGGTATAAGATTAATTGGGACTTGCAATGGAATTTTCTTAGTCAACCTGTAAGAATGCAATGTCATGTGTGTACTAGTAGTTAGTATCGCTGCAAAATGGGAGGACAGTGTCATTGACACTATTTTTCGATTTGATTTCCTGTTGACCTTCAACTCTCAGTGGTAAACTAGACTATGGCTGTGTGAACTGTGCAACAGAGAATGTAGCATAGACGATAGCTGAGTGAGTCCTGTAACAGAGAAATGTAGCATAGACGATAGCTGAGTGAGCCCTGTAACAGAGAAATGTAGCAGTGGTAACAAAGACATTCTGTCAGCCTTTAAATGAACTTTGAACTCAGATGTGCCATAATGCGTTGGTCATTATGTCTGCTATTGTTTTCTGTAAAAGCACTCTTTGTTGTGTCTGTAGTCTTTTAATGTCTATGATACACAGTGATGACAACTTCAATGGAATACATGTATATTTATGTCAAGAAAGTACAGCAGACTAGATCTGCTTGAAAGAATTTTATTATTTTGTGGGTAGGATTAAACTCTCATATCCAGGGGAGTTCAACTGTTAACAGAAAGCACCGCAGCCAATGCTACTGAAGTTGTACTTGGTGTTTGGTAGGGTTTACTACTTTGGATTTGGAGAGTACTCTTGATTGTGCAGCATAATAGTGATCTATAGGGTTTCATAAGTAGGCTGAGCATCAAAGAAAAACCAATGAAATAATGAATAAATAAATAAGTAAATATAATGTATGAATAAATAAGTATGTTTAACATCAAGGAACTTCAATGATATACTTTAATAGATAAATAAGTAAATAATAAATAAATAAATGAATGACTAAATAAGTATTCTGAACATCAAGGAAAAAACAATGAAATAATTGAATAAATAAATAAATAGAATGAATGAATGAATAATAAATGAATAATAAAAGACATATCAATATATATCTTTTGCAGTTGAAATGGTCCAATCTCCATAATATCACTGATATTTTGTAAAGTGAAAGTATGTGGCTGTACGAAATGTAAGACCACTTTTGAAGTAGAGTCAAGGTCAATGCTCTTTAAAGTGAAACCACATGAAAACCAAGTGTACAAGATATTTTGTATTATATGGTGTTTTCTTGACACTTCAATGATCCCACACCTGCTACTTCTGACAGTCACCATCATGTGCAAATAAAGAGACACACTTCCATCTGCATTGTCAGAGTAAACTGACAATTTTATCAAATCTTGATTAACTTCACCTGGACTTTTTCTTTGCCCTGTTTCATAGCCAGACACATAACAACAAAAACTTATCTATTTGAACTTCTGTGAACTTGACAGTGTGCTTTGTTTAAAAGTCATGACATGATTTTGCATTACACTGTACTTATTATCAATGCAACTTTATAGTTTTATTGTTGTTTTTTATGCTCCTTTTACCAATGTTGTATGCACTTGATATTTCCTAGAGGGTTAAAGAGATTGAACTAGCACTTGAAATAGGATTTTGTCTTTGTGGTGGTAATTATGTCAACAAAATCGGTCCTGACAAATAATGTGTTCAACATCTTGAAAATGTTGTCTTTTAGTTTATTTTTCATTCTCTACATACCTTAAATCAAATGCATCTCGAAATATGACACATATCAGTATAGGTACCGTATACAGTATCATTATATGGGTAGTTCACCAGGTAGCCAAGCTGACGCCATCGGCCTCAATGTATAGTATTTGCATTGTTTCTCAAAACTGCCCCTTTATTACATTAAATGTGGATGGATATAATATTTTCTGACGTTTGTCTTAAACAGAAGTTACAACAGACGTTACTCTTTTCTCTCATGAAAAGTCTCAACTCTTACCAGGTGTGGGATAGTTACATGTAAGCATCCTCACTGGACCTTAAATCCCACTCCCATATAATTCTCTTCACAAGCTCCAACACTAGTATCGAGGAAATGTCCAGTGGCTGAACATCCTGACCTTTGACCTTAGCAAATGCAAGGTGGAGGTAAATGTGAAAATAATTCAGTATGCTACATGTGGATAGTATTGGAATTGCAACTCAACGCAGGAAATGACAGTGACAAGTTACATTGTTTGTATGCTGTGACAGGGAAAACGTCTGATATGGTCACTGTGTATCCAGGTTATTCTCTCTCTGTTATGTCACATCAACCTTGTTTAATTCATACATCACTGAGGGTTATGCAGGGGATAGATATTATATTCCTACACAAACTTTCTTTGAAAACAAAGAAATCAACTAGATCTTGGAGAGTATCACTGCTCCTTGTAAGGCCATGCATTAAAATTCAGCATGCCATCATGAAGTAGAGTAACACTAATAACTGTTATGTGTTCAGTGAAATGTAATCATCACAAAGGTATTTCCATGCAAATGTAAAGATACTCTTGAGATATCTTCACCACAGATCAATGCTCAGTACTAGCTGTTATTAATTACTGCTTTGTGAAAGCAATTCATATAATTTTTCATGTTACTGGCAAGTATTTTTCCTTGCCTGAGAATTCACTTGAAAGTTTGATGTAACTACAGTATATATTTATATCAGCTGCTTTGTATGTTTGTCGGTTCATCTACATGTATAGTCTATCTATTTATCTGTATATATATCTAATCTGCCCACACATGCTTATAGATGTATAAAAAACTGTATTATATCAGGTACTTTATATATAAAGTATCAGGCACTTATATATATATATATATATATATATATATATATATATATATATATATCGAAGTATACAGATGTCCTCGTGGGAAATAACAGTGCTCGATGCTGAAGCAGAGTGTTATAAATAATTACACAAAATTACTTCAAGTACAAAGTAATGATATCTGTTACTTAAGTTTCATGTATCCTGCAATCATCAGACAGAAGAAGTGATGATGATTGCAGGATGCATGAAACTTAAGTAACAGATACCATTACTTTGTACTTGAAGTAATTTTGTGTTATTTTATATATATATATATATATATATATATATATATATATATATATATATATATATATATATATATATATATATATATATATATATATATATATATATTTCCCCACCAAACAACATATGCAATAAGCAGCATAAATATTTAAGTCAAACACAGCCACCCAATGAGTGTAGGTGGCTCTGCTGTCTATATGAAACAAATTTGTAGTGGAAATGTAATTTAGATTATCCTTGTCAACCAAGTTTATATATATATATATATATATATATATATATATATATATATATATATATATATATATATATATATATATATATATATATATATATATTATATATATATATATATATATATATATATATATATGTACATACGTACATACACAACTATATTACTACTTATTGCTTTAAGTAATTTGTTATTATATATGTGTGTGTGTGTGTGTGTGTGTGTGTTTATATTCCATTACCTGTATGTATCTATGTACATATGTATGTATACATGTATGTATATACATCACTAGATACAGATGTGTGCATACTAGACTTAAAAGTTCCCAGGGTAGCAGTAACCTATTTCAAGGTGCAGAGCAGTATGCATGCAAATATAAAGAAAAATTGAAGCAGTGAGAATATGTGGAACTCAAATTTCCTGTATTGTAAGCAGGAACCAAACGACAATACAGATACAAAAGAACTGAAATAATTGTAACAGGGAGTTTTTATAGGTATAGGTAATAAGTGTTCCTGCTGTACACGTATATATGTGTATTGATTTACAGATACTCACATGCACATATGAAGTACACACACTGTGATTGGCATGCATACTTTACTGCACTGCTTGCCTTAACATATAGATTTCTGTATTGCACATTTTGTTATTGGACATTTTCTGTCAAGTTTAATTCAATTCAGGACAGTTATCTTACTCATAATATTGATGGCATGTTCTTCCATGTTGACAGACAAATGTTGAAATTATTAAAGTGTCACTTACCAGGCATACAATGTAAGCACAGTACTTTACCACAGTGCAAAATATGTATAAAGACTTCCCTATAACAAAGATAGGAGAGTTACCTGCTGTTCCAGTTAACCTTCCTTATACATGTATGTTTAATTGTCATTATTGCTATGGTGCCACTCATTTGTATCTCATATCTGTCTGGAGCATCCCACATTATGCACCAATGCAAGTTTATGCATGATTTTGAATGTTAACCTCTGTAAATGAGTGGATTAACTTTGACTTGACAATATTGTTCCTTCATTTATCGAAATGAATTTTCTATGATAATGGCTTTGAAAGGTGACACGTTTTCACTTAGCTGTCTTGGAGAACAATGATGCAACACACCATTACAACTTGTAACTTTGTAGATGCAAAATTTATCAACAGAGGCATACAACTATATCAGAAGTATATCAGAAGTATTGTGATATAGATGTATTGGTACGTTTACAGTATTTCTAAACTCAGCTAGGTCTTCCAATATCATTGTAAACACAGCAAGCGGAACTCAGACAAGATGACTTAAAATTGGAACCCTTAAAATATAGCTTGCATTTGCATGTATGTTTAACATGTTCCTGTTTCTCAACTGCCAACTTGCCAAGTACACCAAAAGACTCTGCTACATGAGACGTACGTCCAATACCTACAACTTGTGTTTAGGTCGATCTATTGCTGAAATCTATCCCTGCTGCTTGTACAGTTCTATAATAAATAATATCTGATCAGTATCAAACAAATCATGGTCTCTTCCCTGTCGAAACTGACTAAGTTTATGTGCTTGGGCATGTAAGACAATATCCTCCAAAATAGGTTGACCTATGATTACTGTAGGAGAACAATCAATGGACAGCAAATACATGTACCACTGTAGGTAGATTCCCATTTACAAATACTTTGGTGCTTTCAGAATCTTTTAAAGTTTAACCATAGTAGTCTTTTTGTAAGTTGGTTGACAATGTGACATATGACACGTACCAGTGTGTCCATATCAGACTGGTATATCATTGGCATTTCTTACCATCCTCTGTTGCCATATGTGTATACATATCCAACAACAGCACTGTTGCTATAAAGATTTGAGAACATATTGTACATGACTGAGAACGAATACTGGAAGTAGGAATTCATATTATTTCTAATCACATTGATATACTTAAGAAATCCCTGTAAATACAGGATTGAGGGATTCCAGCAAGATTTATAAGCAAAACCCTGGAGAAAACACTGGTGATTGAAGTGCAGGCTGGGCAAGGTAGTTCTTGACATTTTGCTGGTAGCGTCTGATGTCAAAGGGTTGTTTTTCACTGTCTTATTTTTTTGAAAATCAAACATTTTCTCCATAGAGTTAACACAGGGATGGTGGCCATTTTTAATTTCAAATATCGGTAAATCTTGGGTTGTTTATTTCTTTGGTACCAAAATTTGCACAGTGAACCCCCGACTTTTATTCTTGGTCTTAAAAGTGAATGGTTGAAAGATGCCTTTTTGGGAAATATGAGCAAAAGTTGAAGTCTCACTTTCGAGGCGCATACTACCCAAAAATACACAGTACTTGTACAGTATATACTGGCTGGTATTGCATGACAGATTTTTACTATTTTAGTCTGTACAACTGGCACACAGTCTGTTGGATGACTGATTGAGATTTGTGTACACTGCCATGTGATATATTAAAACTAAGGGCAAAAAACCCTCTTTATGTTCCTCATAAACAAAGTATATATACCTATATTAGAAATTTACATCTTATTATTATCTGTGTTTTGTTTCACAAACAAACCGGCAATGTTTCCATCGCGGATGTGAGACTTCATGTGTATCAGCTAGAATCCTATACTGTGACAAAGTTATAAATCACAGTGTTGTCAGTCTAAGCTTGTTCTAAGGAACACAGTATCTATCCAAATCATTTTGTTTCATGTGAGAAGTACATGTATACTTATGTCGTTCTGCTCACTGAAACATGTTGAATTATCAGTCATCAGGGCTCTGTTCACATCTGGACTGTATACAGCATACAGTATGAATATGTTGATATGGCTGATAACATGATTACTGGCACAATGTAACATAAATCGTGTCATAGAAGCATGTATTGTTATATACAAGCAAGTGGGGAGGAAGTCCGAGATCTGATGACTGACAAGTGTAATGGCTTTCAAAGCAAACTATAAAGAAATATGTGACTCTTATGGATAATACATGTACCGCCAAGCATTGCATTACACTGATGTAAACAATGAATGAAGTGAAACAAGTAGACGTCTTTTTATTGGAATCAAATGCTTCATGTCAGCTGGATTTGTTGCATTTTCATTGGGGAAAATAAATTGGATACATTCTCATTGTGAATGGCATTGATATAACACTTATACTGGCTGACATTAATCATTGCTATAGGTGTCATAGCAGGCGATACGTGTCTGTAGATCTCTAAAATTAATCACTCTGCCCACGGACAATCAACTTTCATTTTGAGATGTAAAATAAGACGTGAATGCACGAAACAAGTGCCGGTCGTCATGGTGATTGCACCTCCCCAGGCAGATTGAAATGACATTTTGAATTATTGAAAGACATCATTTTTATGAGGGTCTACCTACTTTTTTTTATTGAACGATTTTCTTTTCATCTGTTGTAAGCATATCTTGTCAGTACATGCTCACATGGAAAATGTAAAGTCTCTCAAGAATATGAAGCTCAGCTGCAGTAATACTTAAATATTAATTTGTCCTATCAGATGTTGATTTGTGTGAACATAGTTCCTGGGATGTAACAGCTTTTTTTGAAACAATTTATCATGATATTGATAAGGTAAATATGCAAAATATTGAGAATCTTAATTTGACAACGTGATCAGTTCCAGTGGATGACTAGCTAATCAAGCAAGACATATTTTATGCATTATGTACAAGAAGATTTAACATTTCCATTAATCTTACATCTATTGTTTCATGTTTCAAGGAGAATTCTTGTAAACTTTTTATTTTTAGAGACATCAATATATATTTCAAGCAAATGTGTAACTTTACTTTCGTATCATGTAGACATATGGTACACACATGTTTAGACGAAAGCAAACTACATGTGTACACAGTGACAGCATGTGTATAATTTCACTTGAGTAAATTCTTTGATTGGTCAGCTGGTAATGTTACAAGTCTGACAGGGATAAACTCTCTGCATTTTAAGATTATTTTTGGAAATCTCTCATCAACCTGAAATCAGTCTTTAATTTATGCCAACTTGTAACTTACACCCAGCTCATAGGTGAAATTTCCCATATCTTAGAGAAATTATGTTAATGAGTCAACGTCTGCTCTTACAAAGCATATTTCTCTATATAAAGTATATGGGTACATTTATATTATTTGATGCTTATCATAGCATTACTTAAAGTTAAAGGGCCATTGGCTGAAATTATTGATATGTTTTCACTGTCTTTGTTTTGTAAGTCAATTTCAAGTTCTTGTTCTACTCCCCGAAGCATGTACAAACCACAGGGAATTGCAACAAAGTCAGTCCCCATGGGTAAGGGTGTCTTGTCTAAGGACAGGGTTCTTCTTGCTATGGTTTATTGTACTTGGGCCTCAGCCCAAGTACATTTGTTTTCATTCCGTGGGAAAAACTGTAAGGTATAACCATTTCTGGCTGAGACCAGGGAGGGCAAAATGTATTGGCTTCATCTTTCTTGGCATAATAACTGGCGTAATGATGTTAACTGAATGGAAGTGCTGCTCTCAGCCAGTCTTGAATAAGTGAGATGTGAATATAAATGCTTCTCTATCTGAGTTCTGGCCACAAAATCTTCTGAATATAATCAAAATGTGCATCGAAATGCAACAATTAATGCACCCTCAGTTTCCTAGGCGATGGCACGACCCTTGCTACACCCACTGGACGAGCCAAAGTGGGAGGGGTAATTTCGGTTTGGTCGAACAGGAGGGCTCGAGACCAGAATTTAACATTTAAACTTGAAACATGTTTAATCACTGACAAGATGTGGATTAGTGTTAATCAAAGAGAAAGTTTGAAAAGGAAAGGTTTTATATCCCGGACACAATGAAAAACATTACGACTGGAAACTGTACCCCCGGTTGAGAATAGTAATGCCCACAGCGATGGAGAACACTTATCCTTGAGCTGAGAAAACCAGACCATCATTTCGAAATAGAGCTGCAGATTCGAGAAGCTCGTTAAAAATAGCTAGGTACACCCCGTAAGGGGTTGTTTCGCGTCTTGAGGGCAAATTTCGCCTCCTTCATTTAGAAATCGTACGTTTGTTTTTCCAGGGGAACACATCATTTGACACAAAATTTGCATGAAAAGGGGTCGCCAGTAAGCACGTGGTCAAATCTGGCATAAGAAACAATATGAAATGTTGGGTAAAGCCAGTCCAAAATAAACTGATTTGAACTTTTGTGTTTTGTAATTTATACCACTGCAGTAACATGACTTTTTTTTGACAACATCACACAATGTAATACGTTTTGAAACTGAATACTCCGACGTATTCTGTGTCCCCTTTGCTAAAAAATACGGTATGCCGATTACCATGTAAGGAGATGATGACGTCAAGACAGATTTGTATTGCGTTTGGTCTTGGATGGTGCACGAAGTTTTGTCGAGGTAGCTTGTGTATTTATTTCCTAAATGGGAGATATTAGGGTCGATCTAAAAGAAGGCCGAAAAATGTTATGATACTCTAAGCGAGCTGAACTCCAATGCGAATGGTTGGATAATTTGGAGGATGTCTAGACTGATATTTGGCGGTCAGTATTGAATTTCAACTGCGTCACAAGTTTGCGTCGAACGGTCAACGAACGATATTTTAGAAATCTGGAGACATGGCACATCGCAGTTTTATTTTAGTATTTTATATTTTACAAAAGATGTAAGAAGCAATGATTTTGTTGAAAATTCTGAAAAAAATATAGGAAGATTTGATCGCGAACACATTTTCACTTGGGGGTCAACTAGCCCTGCGTACGATGCTGTGTGTTCCGCTACAGCTAACCGCCCCGCTCACAGGCTCTAGAGTCAATGCAGGCGAACCGCTAGCCGCCACTGATACACTTGATTTTTATTGTATCAGTGGCGGCTAGCGGTTCGCCTGCATTGACTCTAGAGCCTGTGGCCCGCTCACCACAGCCCTGCAAAGACCCGTACGTTGGGTCGGTGACTTCAAATCCATTTTGGGACTTGACGTAAAAAGCCAAATTACTGCCGAAATTCAGCGTTCTTGGGCCCAAGTCGTATCCCAGCCTACCTCAGCTACTCGATCGCTTCCAAAAATGACAGTCTTTTATTCACTTCTCGTAAATAACTGTCGATGTCGGCAACTCTCTCGCTGGCCCTGCGTACGATGCTGTGTGTTAGCTGTAGCACAGGGAACTTAGTAATCTTGTTGTTGTTGTTGTTGTTGTTGTTATTGTTGTTGTTGTTGATGGTGGTGATGATGATGATGACGATAATAAAAAATATTAAAAAACAATGTATCATTCCTTGCTGTTGTTTGTCGATGTTGTAGATAATTGTAAAAGAAAACTGTAATCGTGATCAAAAAACGACGTAGGTCGCCCAACGTCACTCCCGTCATATTGGTTGTATAATAGGACGGGAGTGACGTTGGGCGACCTACGTCGTTTTTTGATCACGATTACAGTTTTCTTTTACAATTATCTACAACATCGACAAACAACAGCAAGGAATGAGACATTGTTTTTTAATATTTTTTATTATCGTCATCATCATCATCATCACCACCACCATCAACAACAACAACAATAACAACAACAACAACAACAACAACAACAACAAGATTACTAAGTTCCCTGTGGCTGTAGCACATAGCATCGTACGCAGGGCTAGGGGTCAACATGGGGTCGCAGCCATGTTGCCTCAAAACTTATTTCTGTCTGCACTCAAAACTCAAAAATGTCGCATATGAACCTGAAAAATCGATGTAATTTTGTCAAACTTCGGCGAAATTTCAGCCTATAGACAAAATTTCATCTAGGTAAGGTAAATTTACTGAAATTTGATCGACAAATAATCCTGAGCTTGAACGTGACAGCTCGCCTTCTCCGGGAAGTCATGCATCCGGCCAGCTGCCCATATGGCCGGGTGCATGAGATTGTTTTCAAGCGACGGCGGCAGACCGTACGGGGCTCTGGATATGAACCTACCGCCGGTGTAGCTGTAATAACTGTTGCGTTGTTTTTAATCACCATGGACGAAGTCCGAGGGGACTTATAGGTTTGGTCATGTCCGTGCGTCCGTTCACGCCTAGTACCCAACCCCATACAGATGCACGTCGATTTGTTTCACAATGCTTTCAAATTTGGCCGTGTTAGAGGACTTTTAGTTTACACCTCCATAGACTCCCATGTATAAGGCAGTTCTCCATAGATTCGCATGTATGATGCCAAGAAAAATAAAAATTTAGTTTCTCATCGTATTCATATTGCCTAAAGGATGCAGTGACACAGTTTTTTTGTCCCCACGGATAAAGTATAGGGGGCTTATAGATTGGCTCACATCGTCCGTGAGTCCATCAGTGAGTACATCGGTTCACGCAGATATCTCAGACATTTTGACAAAATATCATGTGACCTTGGTGACCTTTGACCTCAAATATACATTATTGTCCATAACTCAGTAACCACAAGTGCTAAACCTTTCATATTTGGTATGATGGGACACCTTATGACGCCACATATTGTACCCCATTAATTATGTGCATATCTAATTGTGAGCGAGCCAATAGAGCAAGAGGTCTGATTTCTGGTATATAGGGATAAGTTAACAATGTAATTTGTTTGACAAAACTTCACGTGACCTCAATGACCTTTGACCTCAAATATACATATTTGTCCACAACACAGTAACCACAAGTGCTACACCCTTCATATTTGGTATGAAAGGACACCTTATGACACCATATATTGTACCTCATTAATTATGTGCATATCGTATTTTGAGCGAGCCAATAGAGCTAGAGGTCTGATTTTTGGTATATAGGAATAACTTAGCAATACAATTATTATGACAAAATGTGACGTGACCTCAATGACCTTTGACCTCAAATATATATATTTGTCCACAACTCAGTAACCACAAGTGCTACATCCTTCATATTTGGTATGATAAGACACCTTATGACACCACATATTGTACCTCATTAATTATGCGCATATCTAATTTTGAGCAAGCCAATAGAGCTGGATGTCCGATTTTTGGTATATAGGGATAACTATAGGGTAGAAATCTAAATATGCCCATCTAAATATTAGACATCTACCATCGAGAACAAAAGAAATTTGCTGTAATTTGAATATTTAAGGAGTTTAAGCAATTCCCGCTATAAATAAAGAACCCCTGCCTCAAACTCCACAAAAGTTGCTAGACATATTTTGCCGTTGTCATGCCATTGCTTCGTTTAATAACCAGTTAATCAAATGCCTCATTGACAGGAGGAAATCAAGACCATATTTGAATAGTAGTATATATTGTCCTCAAAATTACTCTATCACGGCCCAAGTACTCATTGCCTTCAGCAATACTGCCTTGTTTTATTTAATATGTTTACTATGATATATATTGCCAATAAAGAGTTATATTACCAACCTTTCTTTGCAGCTTTGGTGTCTTTGCCTTATGTTAGCGCTGGTTTTGTAACGATTTCTATTTTCGTTCGTCCTTTGACAATATTTAGCAAAGTTTTGTCACTGTGTTGCGTCTATTATCTTACCAGTTTGATTGCGTAATTCGCCAAGGCAAGCAAGGGTAGTAATTTAGTCTATTATCTGATGAGTTTGAGTGCCTAATTTGCCACAGTAAACGAGGTAAATTACTAATCTGTGGACGCTGTCACCAGATTATCACCGGATTAACTTTACAGAGTCAACAACGTACGCACCATTGCTGGTGCGTTCGTTGTTGACTTTGTCAAATTTAATCTGTGATAATCTGGTGACTGCGTCCACAGATTAGTAATTTACCTCGTTTACTTTGGCAAATTAGGCACTCAAACTCATCAGATAATAGACGCAGCATGTTGATAAAACGTATACGCAAGATTGTCGAGGGCAGTGCTAAGTTAAGACCGAAACACCAAAGGTTGGTAGAATATATCTTTATTAGCGATACAACGAAACACCTACCCACCCCTGGGGACGGACATGTAGACAACCCCCTGTGTACAAACTGCAATATTACAGTGTCTAAGATGCACCATACATTTGAATTCTAGTCCGTACCAGAATTTACTAATCAAAAGTAACAATGTAGTCTATAGACTATCTACACATGAAGAGGATAGGTTGGCAAGCTGAATACTGTGTACAGTATCTCAACGTGCTCGGGGGAGCAGAATAAGAAACAGTGGTGATCAAAGATAGAAATAGTGAAAAAATCATGAAAAGTTACAGCTACTGACCCTTTAGCATCATTTTAGTTTATGAGGAATTTTATTTCATTTTTTTAGTGATATTGAAAGTTGTTGAACGATGTGGACTATTGTATGTGACCTTGAAGTGTACATTACATGTAAGTCAGCATACTGACCATGTGGATCGGAGCATATTTGATAATAGAAAAGACCATATATTATGTACAAGTTAATAGTGGAAATTCATGACGTAAGCTCCTGACTTTTTTCTCATTCATCTTCAGGTCTGTTCGTGGTGCCACCGCTGCTGAATATGAAGCCAACCTGAAAAAGATTTACACAGTTCATACAGTAGAGGTGAGAACAACATGCATTCATATGGAATTGCACAGGTACACAGACTCTCTGATGTACATACATTGGTAAATATGTAGAACATGACAAACCTGAACTGTCAGTATTATTAGGTACTCTTGTTCACATTCGCTGACTTGAATCCCACTGTTGAGATATTCGGTGTAGAGATCCATTGAGTCATGTAACTTACACAGGACAAATAGATTGTCGTTTACATAATTACAGTGTATGTTTTCCATGAAATTGAAATCTATCGCAATGAAGACTGATTATCTTCATCCAGTGTCTGTTTTGTTATTTCAGAGTTTTTGGAGTGTTTACAACAATATCCCCGACATCCTAGAAGTACCGGTCCGGTATAGTTATCATTTAATGAGAGATGAACGCAAACCTCTATGGTAAAGTTATCTACTTTATAAGCAAATTTTATGAAAACAAAGTCAGTGATTGTTTACAATACAAGGTGGATAATGGAAGAAATGATATACATGTATACTGATAGCAATGTTGCTGTATCTGAAAGTATTGAAACATAAATATTGAGGAGCAATGTTTTTTGATGAATTTTTTATAACTTTTGGATTGTTTTTTGGAAATTTGAGCATCATGATCAGTTATCTAATTATGTAAGGTATACTTGAGCATAGCAGATTTATAGACCTTTCGTCTGACAGGTCTGATGTGTGTTTTTTTGAGAAAGAAAATGTGAAATATTACAACCTTACACAGATGAGTAACATCAGAAACTTGTGAGAGCTGGTTGCGACATTTTTTATGCGTCCTCAGTGCTGTCTTTACATGCCTATTTGTCATTGATTACAACTGCAGTACGTACATGTGTGCATAGGTACCCATCTCTTTGATCAGCTCTCACAAAGTCTCTTTCACAATCCATTTATGTCCATCCATACTCTTTTCATTGACTTGACTGACTTTTCATACTCCAGGGAGGAACCCTGCAATGCTAATGGTGGCTACTGGAAGATGAAAGTTTGGCAAACAGACACGGTAGGTCTTGTATAATCACACATACTTTCCCCATAACTTAAACCATTTCCAGCTGGTTCAACACTTGCTTCTTTTTCCGGTGTGCAAATGTTTGCCCCTGTGGAGAGCAGTTGGGTGGGAATGGACCAACTCAGTGCCTACCTTATTTGAATTCAGTTCCACTGCTGGCTGATGGCTGACATGTTAGCAGTTAATTTCTGGGATCTCATCGCACAGCTGTGATTAAATACCCATATTCTGCGCCACTACAAATGGTTTCAAGGTATCATGTGATATCAGATTGCTTCCTGCGCTCCTCGTTATGGAGTTTTGAATGGTTTCCAAAACATATGGTGCATGCATATATGATTCATTTATCAATTCAGAGAGGCTACAATGACACAACAATCCATTCATAGACAGAGAATAATGATCACCACAAAGCAATCCAATAAATAGTAATGTTGTTAGACTTGTTTGGTAAAGCGCCCTCAGAGGCTGGATCATAAAAACTTTCAGTAAATGTCATGCTGGGTACTACATGTACAAATCACAATCAAGTCTCCTTGATTTGTACGAATGGATTTACAATTCTAATAATTTCTACGTAGCACAGTTTAGGGTGGTCAGTCTCTGAGGAACTAAAGAGTAAATTTTGCTTGTTATCTTTATTCTCTACTTCAAGTGGCAAACTATTCAAACTGTTCTGTATGGCTCCCCAAAAGACCACTTCACCTCACAGAATCAAAAACAACACAATGAGAATAAATGGTTGGCCACAACTATGCTGTCAAGAGTAATGAAACACAGTGTATGAATTTCTCTGCACAGAAAAGATTTGCTTGAACTCACCATCATTTATACAAATCATAGCTTGTAATGGCTGATTTCAAGTGCCTCGTACACAGTGTACTTGTACCAATTCTATAAAATGAGAAATACACATCGTGTAATTGTACATGTCATTTTTAAAAGGAACAACACTGATGTCAATTATATAGCAATTTTCAGCCACACCTGAGGCGTTGAAATGAATGCCGTTTAATGGCATATCCCATATCTATTGACAGGCGTCTAATGAAGATTCAAGTGTTTTTGTATGAAGTCAGAGGACCCAATCTCCCTTGATAATTTAGCAAGCTATTTTAGTTGTGAGTCCAAATCAAGCTATCAAAAGTCACTATAATAGTAATTATTGTTACAATGTCTTTTAATTTGTTGATCTCAGGCTACCTTGTGGAAAGAGTTACTGCTAGCTTTAATTGGTGAACAGTTTGCAGACCATGTTGCTGAAGGTATGTATTTTTCACCACCTGTAATTTCTACTATCTGTAAAATTCTGATTGACGACACTTCAAGATAACATACAAAATAGAATAACAGTTGGTGTGGCATGGATTGCTGCAAGTGACAATTACAGGCAACAGTTCTATATTGGAGTCAGCATTTTACTACATGCTTTTTGTTATCCCATATAATGTTTGAGACAAGCTGGAGATCGTGTGTCATCATAATCATTTCCTTGGACACTGCCATCAGTAGAATATGACTGTCCAAGGAAACACTGTCATCATCGACAGTGTTTTATCTCTGTAACCTTTGACCTTTCACCTGATAACATGTCTGTAACTCTCGGTTCGCTTCACTGACTGAGATGAGGTCTCTCTTTGACATCTGAAATAAAAAAAATAGTTACAATGTATAATACCAGTCCCGCAAGAATTGTACAGACAATATTGTACAATTTGTTTTTAGTCTCAGAGACAGAAATACTTTAAAAGTAGATTATTCTTTGTAGTGTCTGAAGTTTAGAAACAGTTTCTCTGGTTGAGTGCCGGGATAACTGTACACTGAGTGTAAAAGTACATAGCCACATGTCCTGTTGCTTTCTTGTTGCTTCTGTAGGTGATGAAATTTGTGGTCTTAGTGTCAGTAAACGGGAAAGAGATGACATTGTACAAATATGGAATGTGAATGCCCCTTTGCAGCCCAAAGCCACAGTCATGGACAAAGTCAGGCAATTACTTCCCAACGTTAGGTTTATTACACACTTCTATAAATGTAAGTATACCGTGATTTGTCTTCACTTCCCATTTCAGATCAAATAACTTTCATGTGCAAATTGTCTGCTTGAAGAATAAGTAGCCATTTTCATGACCTGTACATTACTGTATGTCCCAGTAGTTTTGATGGACCAAGTATCTCATTGTTTGACTGAACGTTCTCAAACAGCCAACCATATTTACTGATGTCAAAACTTGAAAATGCCTGAGACTATAATTTAGACAGAATGTTGCAAAGTTGTTCAGGTCAAAGATTATTGACCTTTTGAGGTGACTTTCGCGCCTTTTTCACGCAGTAAAGTTGGTTCATTGTTACATGTCAAACAAGAGACAGTGTCGTTCTCACTCTCTGCACCGTAACTTTCCTCATCACACATTTTATATTCAAGAACCGGCTTCTAAAATGTGCCCAGCAATAACTGACTTTGACAGAGAATTGCAAATGTAACTCATTTTGAAGCTATCGTCGCCCACAGTAAAGTTTTGAATTTGAATACTTTTACCATGAAAAACACCAGGATGTATGATCACGGAAATGTCACGGAAATGGCCAAGATTTATCACCGGCCTATCTATCAAAATAATGAAAAAACGGAACTCGACCCGGGAACTTGACCCAGTCAGAGCGTGTGTCATCAATAACAAATGTGAGAGGCTTAAGGTTATGTAAGCAAAGACTCATCCTGTCTCTGACGGAAGCTCTAAATGTAGTACTTACGTGTTAGTGTCTTTGTATAGACCACCAGCATGTACATAGTTTTATCTGTATGTAACCCACAGTTTGTTACTCAGCAGGATATTAACCAAGAAAGCCCATTAGATTTATCTTTTGATGTATTTTCATGTATTTTTCTTCCATCTTAAAAAATAAATTTCCTGGCCTACTCACAAAAAATCATGTTTGGAAAGCCTGGCGTTAAACTTGTCAATACATGTATAACCTGTATGTGTGCCATGTCCGATGTCATTGTTAAGGTTGTACTCACCTCGGAAGTGAAAGACTTTGATTTTTGCTCAGACTTTCCTCAAAGAATTTTTCAACCATTCTCTTTCAAAATCAAGAATAAAAATCAGAGGTCACCGTGCAAATTTTAGTACTAGAGAAACAAATCACCTTAGATTTAACTCTACAGAGAAAAACAAAGTTTGGATTTTCGAAAAAAACTAATACAGTGAAAATTTCTCTGACACCAAGAGTTTTAAAATGAGTTCCACAAGTGGTAAATCAGAAAAGAATTAGAAAAGTTTCCTCAAGGCGCATTCTGCCTTGACATCTTAGTCCTAGTCGGGATTTGAATTAACTTTTGTATCGTACAGAATGCTTTGCGTTTACAAAGTTAATACTTGGTATTTCAACATGCTTTAAGGAGAGGAATAAGAAAAGCATTTGTTTGTAGAACAAAGTAATGAAACTAGTCTCAGAAGTTACATGTACAACCATGTTGCCTTTAACCCACTGGTTTGGTTAGAGGAATGGATAAGCTGTCCATTGATATTTCCTGGAATTTTCAGAAATAACTGATCTTTATCTATTTGTCTTTTTTTTTTCATTTCTGTAGCTCACCAGACACACTATGCCTTTGAAGGAGAGAAGAAATAGTGACTACTTTTATCATTGTGGTTGTATGTGACTTTGATTGTGTGCACAGCAATGACCTGCCCTGCTTCCCTGTGTCCAGTTGTGCACTTCTGCCAATCTGCTTGAACTTGAAGTGTTTGGTATGGACAAAGGTATGGTACACTTGGGTGTATACATATCCACATTTCATCAAGAGGGCTTTGAAAACAGAAAAAGAGAGTTACAGAAACTGCCCCTAGCTTTCCAGTTATCCAGAGGAATTTCTGCCTATTAATTTTTTGTAACAGTGTGATGTTTTATGAGTTTTAATTGGGTTTTCATGATCCAAATTGTTTATGAAGTGTGGGCTGTGTGTCGACAGGTTAAATTTTTTATGATCGTTACAGAACATGAGAGATAATCGTAGTTTTTGTTACCCAACACCTGGCACATTGTAAGTGATATTTGTTTGATTACATTGGGTAAAATCTGAACTTGAAATCAACCGATTTGATTAAATTTGACAGTCACTCTGGTAGTGCCTACACTTGTGTAATGAAATTCAGTTTGTGATAAAGAATTTTTTAAAGAAATGGTCTGATAATGTGACTGTCTTCTCAGCGTGTTGTCTGTGTACATTATGCCAATCAAAAGACACACTCAGATAATTCCATACAAGTGAATACTTTTCATATTTGCCTTGACAAAAGTTGAATTGAGTAAGGCAGGTATCGGTCGTCTGATTGATTGTGATGTAATTCATTGCCGGTGTGACTATGATCCTGTGACCCCAGTACCGCATGATAATATTTGATGTATTAGGCAGAGAAATGTCATTTACATTACGTGTTTCAATTTGCTTCATTTAGAAATGTAATAATTTATGATCTGTTGACCAACTGCCCTGCAATTGCTAGTTCCAAACTTGCCGTGCAATGAATGCAGCGGATTTGTGTGTGTATGCCCAGCTGTATTCGTTGCAAATCTAGTCCCTATTGAATGAAAAGCTCGTGTTACAAAATGCTGGTGACAGAAATACCAAAACAGAGGTGAAATTTTCTGATTTAAGTTTGCCAAAGAAAGACTGTTGAAGTAGCACAGAAAATGTACAATTTTATGAAAAGTAGAAAAGAAAATGAAGATCCAAAAGATGACAATACAGAGTAACACAATGGTCACATTTTACAAATACGTTGTTATAAATACCTTGTGAACTGCTCAGTGGGAAAAGTTCCCTGGGAAAACATTTTGTGACTGTACATGGCATTTGCAGCTATACCAAGGAAGAACGTGTTACTATAATTTTTGACCATATCTCTGAATTGAAACTTTGCTGTGTTTCTGCTCCAGTAAGGCTTGCTGTGCAGTTGGTTTTGCAAGTTTGAGCATCAGTCTGTTTGGCATACTTGGTCCATGAGAGCGCCCTCTAGAGCCACAAACTAATATTTCTTGTATGGTACTGGTACTTTGTACAGAGCAGAACTTCAAGTGATTATGACCTGTCCTCCTTGTTGCTGAGCTGTGTACAATAGTACTGGTTAGTCAAGGTTTGATCAAGATAAGCATGCTATAGTTATGAAAGTATTAATGTAGGATGAGTTGTTTTTAAATTTTATTTGGAGGAAGAGAATACTTAATGAATCCATATTCATTCCAATTAGCCTGCAAATGGTGCTCTGTCCTCACAGTATGCAAGTGACTGTCTTTCGTCAAAAAAAAGGGAGAAAAAAAATGGTATTTAAAAATGTAATTTATTTAGAAGTTTTTATGTCTGGTTTTAGCTCGAGTCTTGAATCTCATTGTCGTCACCATAATATGTGAACCAAGCATCTATTTTATCAGGAGTTTTATGTCATTGTATCAGGGTTTTTAGCATATCAATTAAATTTTGATGTAAAGTAGGCCCTAATTTGTGAGAAAATGTCTTTGTGTTTTCAACTTACCTTGTCCCTAGGCTGCTGTTTCAGTCTATGAAAAAGAAACCTACTGTAGGCATACATCAAAGCCTTTGGTTAAATGTTTCATAGATGTTGTGTAAAATGTAATGTATATTTCCTTGTCCATCAAATTTCACTGGAATTTAACATTTTAATGAATATTTGGTGATATGGACGTCGGCATTTTACAATGCAGTGAAACATTATGCAGTCAGGCCGGCTTTTACCCACAATGCATTGCTGCAATTGAATAGATTGTAGAAATATGCTTGGCACTTTTTACTCAATATCAGTGAGCGGGTGATGGTGTATGCATAGTTCTTGAAGAGATTTTTACAAACCATCTCTGATGGAAGGAAAATTTACATTGTTAGACACACCATAGCTTTTACTGAGATGCCATCATCAAAATATCACTGATCAGTCTGTTTTTTTAATACTTGTCATGTGTATATAACATTTATTTTCTGAAATGTCCAACAGATGATATGACTTTCATCAAACTCTATCACAAGAAAAACAGAATGATGTTGTTTATTAATTCAGATATGTATCCACACTGCATTTTTTCACGTAAAAGTTCAAAACATTTTTAGCCTCAGAAGAGAGATTACTTTCTTATGCAAAACATGATTTTTTTTCTTCCATGGAGGTAATCAGTAATGCTTTCTCATGTGTCAGCCATTACTAGGAACACATGATATCAGCTTAGGAGTTACAACATTACAGGTGATAGATTTCAACCTGAGGTCAGAGGTAGTGACTCCCCCTGTAGAAAAATGGACCATCCCATAGTATGCATGTTTTACTTTGTTTTACTTATGCTGAATCCCATTCATCGCTCATAGCATATATTTTTTCAAATTTTGAGCATTGGCTGATTTTGAAGACTGTTAGGGTATTTATCATACATTTTCATTTGAAAACAAACCACCAGCAAAAAATCATCGTTGATGACACAGTCCCCACTTGTTAATGGATACTTTGATTACATGTCCTCAGAGAGGATAGAGTCCTCTTCTTTAGGTCTGTGATAAAAATACTTTTGAATAAATTCGCTTGATACATGTCTGAGTTGTAGTTCAGGACATGAAAAAACCGTAATAAAATGGCCACATGTCGGCCATAGTGGATCGTATCACAAAGCAAATCGATGTGCATATGTATGACAGAGGTCAATGTCCTTGTACCAAGTTTGAATAAAATCCGTTGAGATATGCCTGAGTTATGGCTCTGTACATGAAAAAATCGTAACAAAATGGCCGCACGGCAGCCATATTGGATCGTATCACATGAAAAATTGACGTGCATATCTATGACATTGGTCAATGTCCTTGTACCAACTTTGAATAAAATCAGTTGAAACATGCCTGAGTAATGGCTCTGTACATGAAAAAATCGTAATAAAATGGCCGCCTGGCGGCCATATTGAATCGTATCACAAAATAAATCGACGTGAATATGTATGACATTGGTCAATGTCCTTGTACAAAGTTTGAATAAAATCGGTTGAGATATGCCTGAATTATGGCTCTGTACATGAAAAAATCGTAACAAAATGGCCGCCTGGCGGCCATATTGGATCGTATCAC
This sequence comes from Ptychodera flava, assembly GCF_041260155.1. NCBI lineage: Eukaryota > Metazoa > Hemichordata > Enteropneusta > Ptychoderidae > Ptychodera > Ptychodera flava. Next base: position 28,751,524 of record NC_091933.1, read on the forward strand.
AAAACAAATTGATGTGCATATCTATGACATTGGTCAATGTCCTTGTACCAGCTTTGAATAAAATCAGTTGAAACATGTCTGAGTTATGGCTCTGTACATGAAAAAATCATAATAAAATGGCCGCCTGGCAGCCATATTGGATCGTATCAAAAAACAAATTGATGTGCATCTGTATGACATATGAAGTAATCCTTGTACCAAGTTTGAATGAAATCGCTCCAGGCATCTCTGAGATATCTGCGTGAACGGACGGACGGACGCACGGACGGACGGACGGACGCACGCACACACGCACGGACATGACCAAACCTATAAGTCCCCCCGGACGGTGTCCGTGGGGACTAAAAAATGATAGCATTGTCAGTAACAAATTCCAAAGCCACTTTCATTGCTACTCCATGTAATGAAAGCACAGACACTGTATGCAGAGATACCCAGGTACAAATTAACACCTTCATACCAAGGATTTATATCTATTTGTAAATCCCTAACACAAAAAATAGCACAATGAGCTAAATATATTTTGTAAAATTGCTGATACATATCAATGCAATGACATGGTAAAACCTGCCGACCAAAGTGACAGTTGTCTGCCTGGCTTGGTGATTCATAGCCTACCTTGATCATAAAGATAATAGAGAGCCTGGATTGGTTTGGCTCATTTGATGTTCTGTAAGCCCCTTGTTCTGCAGATGTGAGTTTGCACAAACAAACAAACAAACGAGAGAGATACTGGAAATTTATAAAACTGAAGGGATATATCTGTCCAACTCCCTGGATATCCGTTCTTATGTCATGTACTGTTCTGTTTCAAATATGGACATTGAAAAATTTGGATTGCTACTGGAATCCCTGTTGCTCAAGCAGTGGTCACCACAACAGTAAACTATATTCCAGTGTCTTAAATGAATACTGATCTTTTTGACCAACAGATTCATGAATCAAAGAGCCAATTTTCATTCAAATGTGGCTTTACAAGGGGCAAACACTGGACGTATTGGAACTATTAGACTCTACTCAGGGTTTTGGTTTAGACAGGTTTTACTGTGGTTGTCAGTTTGTGAACGCAGTGTCATCTTTATAATTTGTTATTTTTAAAAATTTTTTAAGAAGCTCTGATTATGCATTCACTGTGGGAAAATTATCATTTGTCCCTCAAGTTCATTTATTCACACATTCATCAATGAATGCTGGTTTTTAGATTCAGGCATTTTAGTGTTTTAGCACGTCATGTATAGTTCTGTGGACACAAACTTGTTGAATGTGAAAAAGACACTAATATTAATGATAACGATAATAATATATATTTTTAAAGCAGTATTCTACTAAATGGTACAATTTATAATACATAACCATTGTTATTGTAAACCATACATAAGTTATTTGTATGAATGTATTTTGATAGACATGCAGTTCTGACACAGCTTTGTTGATTGTGAGTCTGGGAATCAGTCAATTAATAGGACTTGTGAATTTGCTGATATTGTCTGCAGCTAGAAATAATTGTGTTAGATTGGAAGATATGTTTTTATTCCTGAGGCAAAAAAGCAAAAATAGAGTATTACCGATTATGCTCAGACTGGCTACTTTTCTTCAAGTCATTTTTTGTTTTGTGATTATGTGTTTTTATGTGTATCAGGGGGTAAGTCCACCATTAATTAGGTGGTTCTCAGGACTGTTGTGGTAACTGGGTAGTCCTCTTTACATCAGGCTGTTGTAGAATTTCATTGGTATTCACTGGTCTGTTGACAAACTGAGGGAATGGGAAGATCTCTGATTTAAGCACAGTTGTTGATGAAGCTGAACTAGGACCGCTATGTACTCACCCTATAGGCACATTGTATGTGTAATGTATGTACACTTAAAGTACAATGTGAGCACACTGTATGTACAATGTATGTACACTGTATGTACAATGTTTGTGCACTTGATGTACAAAGGATATAAACTTTATGTACAATATATGTACAATGTGTGCACACTGTATGTACAATATGTACACTTTACAGTGGTTGTATACTTTATGTACAATGAATGTACACTTCATGTATGTATGTTTGTATGTACGTATGTATCTATGTATCTATGTATGTGTTGTGTGAGGAAAAGTTTCAGTGTGATATACCTTGTGTTCATTCTGTTGTACAATTTTAAGTTTACAAAAGCAGTGTTATAGTAAATATCTACAGCTTCTTGTCTTCCCACTTGGTTATGGTAGAGCAATGATGCATTTTTTAATAAGAAAAATAATAAATGAAGAAAATTAATGCTTGTCTGATTTTATCCTGCAGCTTTCTAGAATTGTCTGTATTTATATCAAAAATATGCGTGGAAGAGTTGTTTTTAATTGAGCTGTCTGTCAGGTAGCTGTCATTGTTTGCAAATACTGAAAATTGTTTCAGCTTGAGTGAAAAAGTTGGACTGAAGGTTGTATTCCTTTTAACCTAACAAAGGTTTCCACTTGTACTCATGCAGTGATCAGTTTAAACTTTCAAGATGTGTCAATTTGTGAAAAGACAATTGGATCTGCTCAAGGCAAGAGATTTTTATTGCACAGGCTTAAAAATAAAAAGTCTATAAAAATAATTTTGAGAGGAATGACACCTGACTCATAGCTCAAAGGAGTAAACGTTTTCCAACAGTCCATAATAAATACTAAGATGACAGACATGCTATGTCAAATTCTACAAGAAGCACCATCATTTTGCAAGGACCATGTTTGTTTCCTTGTTTGTAGACAGGAGTGATTTGGTGTTCTTGAACAATATCAGTACAATGCAATAGCGTTGAATGATATGACACCAGCTCACTTCTAGTAAGTACTTGCTATCCAATTGCAGAACACAAACTCATGGCAGCAGAGAGTTTAAACTTGGTTTTGTTTTGCAATGCAAACATACACCATGCACAGAGCACGTTGTAGCAAAGCATCAGCTATGGTTTTTCAATCTGTTTGCACACTATTCATTGGACAAAACCAGGTCAGGGTGAATCAATTTATTACACACAGTACTTGCTGCTCAGATAGAAACTACTGAACTTGATTTGATAGTATTTTTACACAAAATATAGACCTGAACAATGAACAGTAATATCAGTAAGTGGAATGACAGTGCAAAGTGTGTACAACTTTCCTTTCAGAGACTGTCTACATGAAAAATGGTATTGATAGAAACATCACCAGCTAGAAAGCAGATAATTCTGTCAAAGCAGTGAACCTAAATTTTATTTACACACTGCCTTAATAGACAATCAAAGAAGGCAAAAAAAAAGCCATAGTTGTGAAATTATGTCCAGTTTGGTAGCTTTTCTGCTTTTAAGGGATGTGAAAATAACGTAACTATAGTGTGGTGTTTTAAGTTTGTATTTTCTGTTTGTAAGTTACACATGGTTTTTGGATACCATTATACTTGACTTCGTAATTGTGTTGGGATTGAGCAAAAGGAATACCAAAAGGATGGCATTTTCAGAGAAATTTGCTGTTTGAAGGTCCATTAAATTCTTACATGTGTAGCTTAAACCTTGGTAACTAGAACTCTTGTAAACATAGCAAGGGAGTATAAAAATATGTGGAAACTTGTAAGCATACGTCGTTTTGCAATGCCGTGTGACTTGCTCCACGCAGACTACCGTGAAAATTGAAATTTCCACAGTATGCAAATCTTTAAAATGCATTAGATCAAAACTGACAAAGTTTATTAAACTTCACATTGTGCTCAGAAACTTGATTTTTTCTGATTTTGCTCTTTCCTGACATGATTGTAAGGTCAAATATTGACCTTCGACATTAAAATGAACATGTAAAAAGGAATTGTTTCAACCAATGTCAGAGCAGCCAGCAAATGACATACATGTAATATTACAGCCTAGAAATGATCTTATCTGTGAACACTCCTTTGCTTTGTTTTGTATTTTAATATGGCAGATTTTAGAGTGTGAATTATTGGCCATTAAACTACTTAACACTGTGATGCCATTTGATGTTTTCACATAAATGGAGAAAGCATGTCGTCCTGAAATACTCATATATTTGGTGTTTTTTCTCTCTTGGAAAGCTGGGCCAATATGGAAAATTTATGTGTCCCTGTGAACTAGAGGCAATAGTCATTACAAACATTTTGTATATATGAAACTTCACAGAGGTAAATCAGACAGATTTTTTGAGCTGTATAGTGGTTTTAAGCAGGAAAACGTACATGTTATATTTTAATTTATGTTGCCTAAGTATTGCACATGCAAGAATGAATAAAAGTGGTCAAGAAATGACTTGAATTTACCGGACTGTAGAATTCTGGTTTTGGCGATCATGACATCTGACTGTGTGTGAACAAACATCACAATGCATAACACAATATACCAAAGTAAACCTCCAAAAATATGAGAAATAAATGTTGAAAATAACTGTTCACTTCAAACTGTTCATGAGCATTTGAAAAGAATACCTAGAGAATCTGTTGGACCTATGTAAGAGATAGCGTGATCATCATATTCATCAAAACTTGAGAAAAGTTTCAAGAGCATCGTGTATGATAATGTTTACCCACCTTGATGAAAAAATAGTTGAAGTAATGCTTGATTAATCAATACTGTATAGTGTTCATTACATTTCTTCTCAATTTGCAGAAAATAATGAGTGACCGACATTCTAGGGCATTAAGAGTGCCCCTTTGGGCAATGTTTTGTGACTTTAAATTTTGACACAGAGGGCGCACTCACCCTGTACTCCCATTCAGCAGGCAAACTATGCCATAAAAAAGAATGTCCATGTTGAAGTTTGGGTGTTCAATGATTCAAATTCCGTTGATCATGAAAATACCAAGGGAATGCGGTTGATTGATATTAAGAGAGGAGCTATATTAGGAATTTTGATAGCAAGAAAATACCATTGAAAGAACTGACGTTGGGAACTGACAGTACATGTGCCTAATGATATGAATCCACCATTGATGGCTTCACTCATAAAGCTCTGTGAACTTTCATCAATGATTGGTTGCATATGCAGCATATCGTTGACAACAGTAAAGTCTTTACTGTTACAGTAAAATTCCCTATTAAAGCATTTGGTAATCTTTCTTATGACCCTCCCTTTCCCTTCAGACAAGTCACAGCAAAAGCCCCATGACACTTCTGCTGCACACATTACTCTGATCTCACTTTGGTAGTTACATGGGTTGACCACAGGCCCTCTGCTCAATAATCTTTGATTGAAGAACGTAAACATCAAAATCAAACTTGATATCAGAGTACTGACTGTATGGGACTTCAGAGATACTAGTATTAGATTTGACTTTGGGGCATGATCTGTCCTTGAAGTATTAATCCCTATTACACCATGGTTTGACCCAAACCCATTGTTATATTTGGTGACTGTTGACCGGTTTACAGGAAATAGGGGTGAACAAGTTATTGTGAGAAAAAAGCTGGATAGGCACTTTGAAGGCATGTAACATTCTAATTTTGTTTTTTTATCAAGATTTGTATTCAAGTCTGCTTTCATCAACGTGAAGTGTTAAAAGACATGCAGATGAATATTTGTAAATATGATTTCTTTATACGCAGGCTGTACAGTACCTAGGGAAAAACGTTGGTGAGAGCAGTCATTGCAGACAAAGGAATAAATTGGAAATATAAGGGGAAAATACCTGTAATATTTCATATTTTCAGTATTTTTTGTTTTTTATGTCAACAAAAGTTCCCTTTTTTTTAAATCCCTGGAACAAAGGTTCTTAAAACAAGGAGATCACAATGTACCTTTCAATTATCATCAGATTTAACTTCTGTCATTTTTGTCAAACAAGTATTTTCATTTCATATACTTCCTGGAGTATCTTTTTCCTGTTTCAATTTCCATGATACCCTACCTCATGAATTAAACAAAGTTTTGGAGACCTTTGTATACATGTACCACTGCCAGATGCTCACAGGTGAAGTACTATATGTGCTCCGACTTCCGACAGTAGCAGGAATATTGTGGTATTCACTGTCTTGTCCCCCTCTGTTTTAATGACTGTATTTTATCTGGTAGTTTTACAGTAATGAAACAAGAAAATTTTACATCACCAAAACAGCACACCCAATATCACACAGCATAAGAGAGACACCACAAACTTTGGTTAGTAATGACACATAAAATGAATATTTGAATTAAACCTTTGAACCCGGCTCAGAAAAAAATGTCCGTGTGATGTCATAGGTCACCAGGAGGTCAGGGTGCAAAGGGGGAATGAAGACCAACTACGCAGAAAGTGTTGTTTGCAAATGCTTTATGTTTATATTTCAAACTGGTATCATAAACTTAACCTTTTTTATCCTTTTTAAATAAATTCTAATAACCAATTCAAAAAGAGAATATCTTACAGTGTACAAAATTCTGGCAAATTTGCTTGAATGAAAAACTGACTCCATTACATCATAATTCCTGCTGGCCTCTGCTTCTATTGGTTTCACTTGCGGCTGAACAAAATTGACTGTTTTCTTTGATGCAATTTACATATGTTGACCTTTGTTGACATCTATACAGTTCAGTTGTTGCACTTTTATGTGACACTTAATAATCACATGACAGTAAGTCGGTGACAAACGATGATTTTTACCCAAAAAATGCACGTTGATTTAGACTCACCAGAATGGAATTAAACACTTGACATTTAGGTTGTTTCTGACACACACAAGTCTTGTGATCTGGTTATAAATTCTGATGAAAATGTCAACATTTATTTCACTCTGCAGTTTTGGTGTCCAGTTACATCTCATGGAGCCTCGCCAGACATAAACTGAATTTTCTTATATTATTTCCTGTCACAGGGAGGTATATCCGCATTCTTGCATGGACATCATGCCTGGATTATCTCATAACTCTCAAGTGAAAGGAAGGCATGGCATGGTGGATATCAATCATGTGTTTCATCTACATCATGTTGGATCTCTTCCAATGTCAACTATGCTATGATTGTGACTTGGCAGGAATGGAATGAACTGGGCCGTCTCATGTTCTACTGTATGGCATGTATCCAAGGGTTTTCTGAACTACTATTTCCATGACTGAACTGCAAAACATTTGCTTCCATCCCTTCCAGTTCCTGTCTTTAGAATTTTGATATTGTAATACTTTAGATATACATGCAAATGCTCAAACTGTTGTCTGCCATGAAGCACTGGTAAAGTATTCAATATCCCTGCATCAAATTCTCTACAAAAATATAATTTTTTTCTCTTAAATTTTCAGAAAGGCGAAACACCAATTTTATCAGCAATGGCCTTAAATTAATTTATAAATACACCAGCAAATAGCTCGTTCAGAGTAATACTGCGGATTATTTTTTTGATTAGTTTCAAATTCATGGACATAAATGACCTTGCTGTTCTGTTCTTTAACAGTTTTGCTATTTAACTGACATTTGCATACACTGCAGTATCTGGCATTAAGCCAGTCACTATCCATAGAGATATCACGTTGCATTTGCTTCAAACATAATCCATTTCCTTCGTCAACCGTTCTCCCAATACTATAAACTACCAAAAATGCATTGTTTTATTTCAAATAGACCCACCCTAATATTAACACTCAAAACTATATTTACTCAAAAATTGTTCTTCTCAGTATTTTGAAAATCAAATTTTACAGTTATAACGCTGGGCGTAGTATACATCAGCAGCAATGGGCAGTTCAAAATTGCTTACATCAAATATGAATTCTTGTCAGCATAATGCTTGATGAGAGCATCAGCTTTGAGTGACAGTTCAGAAGTATGAATATTCAGAATGGCAGTGTTCTCAAAAAGTACAGCCTAGTGCCACAAACACTTGAACGCAGAGCTTGCATCCGTGAATATGGCCTTTTCAGCCAGAAATGGTAAATCCTTGAAAGATTTAGTAAACTTATGTCTTTGAGGAATTTTTACAGAATGGAGCATCCACTGCAACACCCTGCCTTCACTGAAACAGAGTCTTCTTTGCCGTCACTGCCAAGGAGAGGCGCTTGCTCCGAGGATGGAGTTTCTGCATCAACTGCTGGGATGACTGTCTTCTCAGGTGAGTCAGAAACTTCAGGTGATGGCTCAGAATTATCTGCTTTGTGAGCCATCTCAGGATCTTGTTGTTCAGATCTCACCTCCCGTCCATCATCATCGCCCGCAGTTGCATCCTCCAGTTCCTTCATTATTTCCTCCACTTCGCTGGGTGTGAGTAGTGGGGATTTCTCATCCCCCGCCTCTTCCCCTGCACCACTGACGACAGCATCGCCCATCACTTCTTCAGCCTGTACGTCGACATGGCCGATGACGGCAGGCGAGTTCACTTCGATTGTTGCTTGCTTGATGGGGGTTTGGGAGGCAGCCAATGGGGTGATAGGTTGGTTGGAGGTTGAGGAAGATGTGCTGTCTACAAGTTGTGACGGTGTCGCCGATGTACCAACAGCAGCTTGTGCCGCAGGTGTCGTAGCCTCTGAGGGTGACACAACCTCCACACTCCTGTCAAATATAACTCCCAGATCAGCCATGCCCTGCCGGTCTTGGCCATACTGTGCCTTATTTTCTATCTGAGGAGAGGCTAGCAGCTCTGATACGGGTGTGTTGTCACTGATCACTCCAGCTTCTTCAAGCGCAGTGGTTGGTGCAGGCAGCGCATCAGTAGCACTTCCCTGGCCCCCATTTGCCGAGGTCATTTGTGGAGACATATTTTCAGGATCTATTCCGGCTTCGTGTAGAAGTTTCTCAGTGTCCAACAACAGGTTTGTGGCATCCTCCTCCTTTGATTGGTTGATTTGATCGGATGCCCCTCCATTAGCAGCAGAGATGTCTCCCTGACTCTGAGCATCAGCACCATTTTGAACGCCCTCACCTTCTCCGACTGGTGAAGCCACGGGACTTCTTCCTCGGTCACTGCTGCAGTTTGAACATCTTTTACTTCAGAATCCAAGGCATCACTCAGTGCAGTATCTGCCTGCTGGTCACTAGCTTCCTGATTCTTTGAGTCAGAAGCTACTTCACTGACATCTGCTCCATTCTTGGCCTCTACCTCTTCTGCCTTCTGACTCTGGTCATCAGTTGTCACTTCCAAATCACCGGCACCATTTTCAGGGCCGGGCATTGATGTACCATTGGCCTTGTATGATTCTAATGTGCCATCGTAGGGATCCAGTGGATTGCCAATGGACTCTAAAGTAGCCTGAATAAAGAAAATGAATATTAATACATTACAATGTGCCAAAAAGTTACAGACATAAGAATGTTTGAAAAAAAAAGCAACACAAACTAAGTTTAGTATGACCAAAATAAATCTGGCAAAATGCAAATATGTAGCACATGTTATCAAGATTACTGTTGTGTCAGCTGCCCTATTGATATTCTGAAGGACAGCATTGAAACAGGTACGTCTATGTGTACATGTACATGTAATGTGGAACAAGTCACCCATTGTTAAGCTACTATGTTCACAGGTGCTGTCCTTTTCCAAAGATTTCGCCAGAGCAAAGTGATGTTTTAATGGAAGACTTCAAAATCACACTCAGCAAGCTGTAAGAGTGAAGTTGTACAATTTCACACCAGCCAAGAAGTACTGTGAGCAATATTTGCATGGCACACGTCAGTGACATCCTGTGAAAAAAATGGTAAAAGTCACCACTGTCTTGGTAACAAGAGCTTTTCATTCTTTCAAATGAATACTACCCTATTTATAAAAAAACAATTGATACCAGTATAGCCCCAAGGCTGACCGAACGTGATAGGGACAGAATAAAACAAACAGAAACTGTTGGGTACTCTCCATTGCCTCAAGGTTGTCTGAAAACTAAAGGTCAACATGAAATGAACCCTTACGTACCTACAACACAAGGTGAAGTTCTGATGTTTGGTTATGAAATATCCAGACAGTGCTCTACAGTGACTGCATGAACATTTTGTTTTCAATGAATACAATGTCACATAAAATTTGCCTACCATTGTCTTCAATTGGCCTGTCTGCTCCAATTCTCAGTGTAACTCTTGTTTTGATCGCATAATTTACTGAGCTATTACATAAACACTCTGGTTACAGCTACATCTATGCATGCAACTGTGGCTGAATGCAAAGCAGGTCACATGTTTGTCATGTGACCCACATTGCTTTTGCAATTTGGACTGACCTGAGGTTTAAGTTGATTGACTGATGGACACTCAAGTTCGAAAACGATCAGTTGTGACGATATAATGAAGTACATGTAACAATTATAGCGAAGAAATGTTTGGTTTTTACAAAACAACTTGAAGGCCATTTACACATTTGTATCGCTATAGTAAACCAATCTGCATGAAAAGAACTTTTCAAGTATGACAGACTAAGGGCATACTGCATTGATGACAGTGAGAGATGAAAACTGAAAGATACATTTTGTCCTTTCCTCTGTCCTGTCTAATATTTGGTAAAATATTGATTCATCATTGATTTGGGATACAGTATCACTGATGAAACCCTATCTAACAAAGAGAATATAATCCTATCGAACACTTTGACTGTTATATGAAGACAAGTGGTGAGAAGTACATGCACAAACACACAAAGTCCACGCCAAGCAAAATAAATAAATAAAACAAGCAACATCTGTGATGACAAATCAGAAAATTCTGGAGGTGGCAACCTGTTAGTCTTATCATTGTGATTGATGGTAAACAGGCCTGCCTTCTGAGAGACCATATACTGACAGACTGTGTACATGTATTTGTAATGCTGTTCCTTTCACTTGCATCAATCATTGTGTTGTGCAATTTGATGCTAGACTGCCACAGCTATTTCTTGGTTTTTCAGTCAATTGCATCAACACCATCATTTCAAATTTGTGCGCTGTATGCAGTTGTTATTTTACATGCAGAAATCACAAACGCAAACCAGCAGGTGATGCGAGGCACAAACAAGGATAATGTATTGGCATATGTTAGCGCTCAGTACCAGAGTTGATACCTGTTGATACCACAGAGCGTCCATCTGTTGGATCTTTTCAGTTAGTTGGATCTCTTCTAGGATAGACATTCCCACGGGAGTTTGGGGAGTAGCAACAGCAAAACCAACAGCCACTGAATCTACCTCTTCATCATAGAAATCTTGTAAATATCTAACCTCGGGGTCGTCTGCGTTCTCTTCCTCACACACAAACTGGTTGAATGTCTCACTGTCCTCAACAACCTCAACATCACAAGTCTCAGACTCGGATTCACAATAGTCTGTGGCATCTTCAACGCAGTATTTGTCTTCTGTATCCTGATAGTCAGTGTAAAAATGCCCACTGTCTACCCTTCCTGAATCACTTCTTGAAATGTCGCCCTCATGAGGTGAAGTTTGGTCAAAGTGAACAGGTGTATCAGCTTCTGCCGTTTGCCCACTGCTTGTTAAAATGGTTTCCTCTTGCCCCACAGGTTCTTCTCTCTCCATTTCTGCCGATGAATTCCTCTTTATGCTCTGGTTCACTGATTTAATCAAGTCAGGTTCCCTGTCTCTGCTCTCCCTCAAACCCTGCCCTGAATCCGAAGCATCCGGTGACCCTATCTCAGTCACCGATGCACCAAAAGTGTCTAGACTGCCAAGCTTGATAGAATCTTGAGTCTTCTGAATGCTCTCATGCAGTTTTTCTAATTCCAGTTTCTGTTCTTCCAGTTTTGCGAGCTGTATATTCTTTTGAGATTCAAGTTCCATCCTATAGTATATCTCTTCCCCAACTTTCTTGATGATCTCTTGCTTGAGACGTTCTTTCTCAGCAAGCTTCTGAGAAAGTTTCCTCTGTTCAATCTCTTCCTGTTGCTTCAGCAACTGTCTCTGGTGTTCAATCTTCTGTCGTTTCTTTTCCAGCCGGTGTTTTTCCTCCAATTTCTTCCTAGTGGTTTCTTCCACTTCTCTCTTCAGCTTTTCCAGGTGTTCTATGCTCCGGGAAAGATCCTGGACACTGTGTAGCTTTTCAGTGAAGTCAAAGCTTTCTAAGCTTTTGGAACTCCTCAGAGGAGTTTGCAAACTCTGTTTTTTCCTTGACCTCTTTTTCTTTTGCGTTTTGACAGTGATTGCAAAGAGAGGAGAGGAAAGAGAGAGGTTGAGAAAGTGACAGAAGAAAAGGTAAAGCAATGCTTTGTAATCATTTGAAGCATTTTGAGTAGTTCCTGATTTTACTTCCTCTTGTTGTAGTTTGCTGATAATTGTAGCTTGAAAGGAAAGAGAAAAGTTGAGAAAAAAGCAGAGAAAGGGCACCAATATTTGTGAACAGAGAATTGAATTAATCAATGAGACTTTAAGTAGGTATCCAGTCTTGTAATGGTGAATGTCCAGATCGATGCAACCCACTGTGAGCATTTGCTTACCATTGTAGGAGACCTGCATTATAGTGACCTATGAACTTGGCAGTCTTTGTCACATAATTTTGATTGGAAATCTGTTTTGGGTAGTTAACAGAGTGTTGCACATCAACGTAGCATGACCCGCATAATAAATGCTATATGGCAAATTTGAAAACTATTGCTATAATTGTCAATTCAACATTTTGCAACATTTTTGCAAGTTGTTCCTATTAGGCATTCAGTGTTTTTGCTAAGGTTCATTGGTAAATGATTTGGGAACCCCAGTTACATTAACTTTTGTCCCTAAATCTGATTGCATTGATATACCAAAGGACACCCTGGTAAAATAACTGGGGAATCCCTGAAACATTTATCTGGGTACTGGCCTTTACAAAAAACACTGACATTTGCATTAATAATACATGTACTGCCGTGATGTCACATATCTATAATATGATGAAACAGTCACTTTCAAAGCAATGAAATAACCAAATGAAAGGCCAGAAAGTCTGTTTGACCTGACATTGTATTGAAGCACCCTGTAAGAAAGATGGTTTACCAATCAGAAAGAAATCAGTGTATACTGGTACTGTGTATCTCATCAGTCAATTTAGTAGACATGATGAGAGACTGGTACAAACATGGTGATGGCATTTTGCCATGTAAAATTTGATTGCTCTCAATTAAAATTGCTGAACTGGTTACATAAACTTGATTGACACACTGTAATTTTGGATATGAATGAAGATGAAATTGTCATTAATCGGAGGAATTAATCACCTGCATTATTATTACCAGCCAATCAGTGACTTTCACCGGGGGAATGCAAAAATATACTAGATTGCCTCCATAACAAAATTTCCATTGATGTTCTTTATAAGTTAAAATGTTCTTCTGTATAATGATGTTCTTCTGTATAAGTTAAAATGGCTGACATGCCCTTTTCACTGTTCAGGAATACCATGCAAATAGTGTGAAATGGTTTCAAATCATCCAATGTATCGAATATATGTAAAAGAAAAATTTCAGTTGTGTTTGCAATGCAATTGTAAATATGAACTTTTTAAAAAATCAAGAACTTTTCTTTTGTCAGCACTTGTTGGTAAGTTCAGTGCTTTGGTGATGAATGACAGTTTGTGATCACCATAGCACCCTACACAACGTCACCAAAATGAAAACCACAGAATAATGCAATAGTGTATCCTAATTTCACAAACCACCATGCGACTTCTAAGAAGTGGTATTGCCAGATCAAAAGCGTACCATAGATTGTTACGTCATCTTTAATCCTCTTTCTCCCAAGTTGTATTTATTTCTATGGTTTGTCTATGGAGCATGGTAGGGGAGAATTAATTTGTCTACATACTATGACTGTCTGAAAACTGTCACAGTAAGTAAAGTGTTGATTAATGAATTTTTGTTCAGATTAAAATTCAGTTGTCAACAGACAGTAACATTGGACATTCACTCACATACAGTCTTTCTTGATAAGTTGAACACAAGTCACTTCAACAAGATTTGGGGAATGAAGAAAAAGAAACTATTTACAGAAACTCAGTCATTTATGTAATGAAGGTAAGTGATAAACATTTTTTTAAATCTCTTCCAAGACTAAACTGATGATCACATGACCAACCTTTGGGGAAAGTAATGATGCTTCAGATTTGCTGCTATCACCAGATGCTAGTTGAGGAACAGCTAGGCTTTCCTTCTTCAGATTTTCTGAGGACACAGAATGTTCCTTGACCCCTACACTTTCTAATATGAGAAAAAATAATGCAACGAATATGCAGTCATTTCGTAGTTATACAAGAATAAAGTAATGATTGCAGAATTATTTCATTGCATTTCCCAATACATAATGTGAATTAGGCAATCCATCAAATTGAAATACAATGACAAATGTGCAAAAGTCTAGCGGTTAAGGGGTTAGAAACATGGGCAAGCACCTTTGTACAGAAAAAGTGCAAAGTTAGATTGGGTCGGATTACATCTTTTTCAGTACAAAAATCACTTGTTCTCTTTGTCAAGAGAATAAAAACCATGCTCTGTGTTAGCTTTGCTTCTGACCTCCATCATGACAAAGTTATAACAGCATTGCTGTTGGCATGGTAACCCAGAGGTCAGGTTTCAGGTCACCACATATTAAATTAAAAGAGGCACTGTGAATTCATATGAAACTGTGTTCATAAGAACTTAACGATAAAGTCCAGATGCTGGCTTTACAAAAATAAAATAAATTCTTCTTTGAGAAACATAACATCTTCTTGGCCAGACTTTGGGAAAACAGTCTGTAAATTTATGCATATTCTTAGTGTATGTGAATATGTCATTCACTCAGTGAATAATTAATTGGGACAAAATCTGTAACTGTCAATAATAATACTAAAACATTTTTTATAAAATGTTTGTTCTATGAAACAAGTATACCTTCTTGAATTCTTCATAAACGTTGAAATACAAAGTGTACAGCCTGCAAACACAATGCAGTGTTTATAATTAACTAATAATGTACCCTCTCATGGCCTATAGAGGACAAAAGCAAATTTGCATGACATAATGTACAACTTGCTTTGCCTTGTACATTACAGACAATAAAAACCTGTTTATGGCCATTGCTAAGAGTATAAATACTGAAAATTGATTTCTTTTTAATAATAAGAATGAAAGTTGCAGTGTAATTAGAGCTGAATTGCATTACAAATTGAACTTTTGAAAATGAACAACTCAGCGACGGGCAGACGTGATAGACCGGTACTGTCTGTAGCTCTCGAATTGAATTTCAGAATACAGTTAATCCAGAAAACTTTAAAAAAGTAGGGCATTTGACATCTCACGTTACAACAGTAACAGTTTATATTCCCACTGAAAACTTGACAACAATTAATTGAATTTTGTATACTCTGGTAAATTTAAAGCGCTGCTGTCTGGTCAAAAAATAAAAATTGAAATCCTTCTCAATTTTTTTTTAAATTAAAAGGAGAGTTTTTTTTAGATAGAGTCAAAGAATATGCACCCTTCAATGCATTCACAGTGCTTACAAAGATGTATTTGCAGCTCATGTAATTTTAAATGTTATAATTATAATTAATGCTAATAGATATCCTCACTGCCACATAAAGGCGATGACAAAAAACTTTTCACTCCATTTCACACAGTCACTAACTTGATTTCACATCCTGCAGGTGTTTTCATGTCGAACACTCAGCACAGAGCTCTCAGCCTGCATGACATAACTTACTGAGTACCTATTGCTGGTCATCAAGTTAGTGTAATTGACCTGCTCTGTTTTGAAATGAACACCACTTCCAAAGTCAGACACATGCATGTTTAACACTGATCAAAATAAATGACATACTTTAGCAATGCATAATTTACAAGAAATAGACAAAATATGACAAACCATTAGAGGAAAGAATTTTATCAAATTATAAACTAAATATTGTAAATTAAATTGTTTGTCTGTACCTATACATATAATGATATTATCATGCTCTTTTTAACTTTCCTTCTATCATCAACCGTAATTTATAATTTTTTCCCCAAAATTTTTCTTCTGTTTTAATCTCAAAATCATGTTGAAAAGTGTTATGTTCAAATTTTCAACACAGCCTAAACATGTCTGATGTCTAATCTTGATGACTTAAGTCACTTAATTTTAGTCCAGACTAGAATTCATTTACAATCATCAACATATTTCACAGAGTACACAAAAAATAGTGTTACCAAACTTAACACTTTGCATTTCAATCATTCTTTTGGAAGACAAATGAATAAAATTAACCTGCTTTTAGTGAATGAAAAGAATAACGTCAAAGTAATTATCAAGTTATAGCTTGTATTGTTACTCTGATTATCAACCATATCATACAAACGATATGATTTATTTTCACACTACAACAATTAATGCACATGTCAAGCAATGTTGTAAAACAAACTTGATCAATCTTCTCATGCACTCTGTATTTTCAATGCCTTCTTTAACCTTGATTCAAAGGTTTCAGTAGTTTTGCGATGAAGAAACTATACAGTATACATGATTATATCATAATTTTATCAATACCAGTGAATTTTGTGACGTCATCGCCCCAGATTATTACTGACAATGTACCCGATTATCCTGATCAATATTGTGGCCCCAGGATGTTTTCTGTGTCTACAAATTCCATGATTGCCAAAACTATAAACTAATTGCAATAATATACCCCTTCCAGACCTTATGTGATGAACTCAGCAAACTTTGCCCTCCATAATGTACTTGGTTTCACCTTGTACATTATGTTTTGCAATATGGTCTGGGTGTGGTTTAACATTTATCATGTAACTATAATTATGGCAGCATGCCAGTGTATTAAATACTTGATTATGGTTTATACAATCCTAAAACTCGGCAGCCAATTTTTTTTGTGTTATCAACACATTCTGAGTAAAAATCTACAATATTTTCTTCTCTGATAAATAGCTTAAAAGATTATCAAAGTTTCATTTCAATTATCAAAATATGGAACCAGCCCTTCTTGATGAATCTGCTGCCTGTCAATTGAGGAGATAGATTTTCTGCAAATCCACAAATGTTGATATGCAGGCCATGAGACACTGTGCATACATGTGGAAATTTGCCATGCTATTGATTCCGATCCAAGGTCATATCAGATTATGGCTGATAGTAATACTCTAAGTGACATCCTTCTTGAGTGTTTTTGTCAACTGTGTCTTGCCAGACTTTTTCACCCTTCTTGTAGTTACACATGACTGAAGTTTGGACTTTTTCAATGTTTTCCATAATTTTTTTTGGTGAAAATTTTGCTGCGACATCGAAAGATGCAAAGTGAATTTGCCAAGTACGTGTTTGGAAAGTTAATTTGGCTGTAAATTCTGTACACATAGTCCACAGTAGCAAGTGATCGTGGAAACCGGCGGATTGCATTACAACAGAATGCCAGACAATCTTGTCATATATTATCTATGATGACTTTCATTGTGAAAGAGGTACACCAGGGACAATTCAGAGAAAAAAACCTGGTTACGCCTCATGTCTAGAAAACTTTGCGTTGCCATGGATCTCTACTGAAAAGTGATCGTAACATGTTTTTCCCCTTATCGAATTTAAATTGTCATCGTTTACAATTTGGTTTGCTCTCTGGTGGTGTGACGTTGCATAGCAACACGGAATATCCATTTTCTATTATTTTATACATTCTCTGTTATCAAAGTCCGATGTCTGAAAGATTTAACCGTATGCCCATTTCTTATTTAAAATAGAACTTTTCCATGATTTGTTTTGAGCACAGTCAGGAAAGTACGAAAAATGGCCGTTTTTTTCCGGCGACAAACTAAGTGAAACTATTGAACAGCAAAGAACATGTAAATGTTACTCACATTGGAAGGATTAAAACAGTATCATACTGTTCATATCTTAAAAACGACGTCTCCTCATCTCAGAACTTTGTTTTTCAAGATTTTTCCCGGGCTTTGTTGTAGATCGACCTCGGTTTTCAGTCATTTGTGTGAATAGGAACCTAATACTGTCACCGAAAGGCGAGCACATAGACCGTGAACATGGCCGTCACAAAGGCCACTGACAGATATCTTTTCATTCCAGTCACATCGCGTGGTACCGTATACAAAATGCTAAATGTATCACACTCACAGGGGGCCCTCTGCGGCATCAATATGCATGCAAAAATTCTCGTTATGTGAAATGGGGCTACGTGTCAAACCAGTGTCAGACTCATCACTTTTCATGTGACGTTGGCAAGCTTAGCTCGCAAGCATGAAACGCATGCATATTCACACGTGTACGTGTACCTGTCCCTGTGTATTGCGGGTCCCAGTCAGCAAGGTCTCGCACACGGCCGTGTACAATGCCTACAAAAGAGAGGAACTCACTCAAAACAAGTCATATTACAGAAAACACTATTCCGGAGACAAAAGTTGACAGAACTTTTATGTCATGCCGTAGTCTGAATTTCAATGTCGATGGACATTTTTGTAAGCTCCGCAAAATTTAAATATTCCGGTTCTTCGTTCATTCATTCTCTCTACACACGAGGCGTCAACTAAAAACTTATTATATGACCAACCTGGATCAGACTTCTTTTTCTTTCTTTTATGAAGACGTTTCCTTCTTGACGCAGCGCTGGCCCCGCCACCGTCACGATGTGATACATTGCCGTTGTCTGCCATGCTTTCACGTGTCGGCTTACGTCTCGGATGCAATGACAGGGTATTGACCTTTGACATTGGATGGCGATACTTATGTCCTCGAGTTGACCGAGTGGAAGTGAGAAGGTCCCTTCACTGACTACGCATGTGCAATCTCCCACACGATGTGACTTGAAATTTGAGAAAGCACTTCTTTCATACATTACTAAATAAAAAGACAAATAGATAAATAATGTAAAACAAACAAAGTACAAACAAAGTAAAAGACAAACGAACAATCAAAGACTGTATCAAACGACGTATATGAAGTAGTGAGGAAGATAACTTCTCTACTAATGGCGATGAAGTAGACACTGGATATTTTTGTACTTTATATATATATATATATATATTATATATATATATATATATATATATATATATATATATATATATATATATATTTGTATTATTATTTTCAAGGCTGTGCTTTTGTAGTATCGATGACTATACATGTACTGTTATTTCCCGCTAGGACACTGTATACTCTTTTATATATATATATATATATATATATATATATATATATATATATATATATATATATATATATATATATATATATATATATATATATATATATATATATATATATATACTATTTATAACGCTGTGCTGTAAGCATCGGGCAATGTACATGATGTACTGTATGTACATGCCTTAGGGACGGACCATTAGATCTTGGGAGGGGGTGGTCAAAAACAGAAAAAAAAATTTTCAGAGCAGAAAGTTAGGAAAAAAAAATCTTCAAACTAGTTTGCAAAATTAAAAAAAAATGAATAAGAAGACAAAGGCGTAAAAAAAAAATCTGCAAAAGTCTTTAAAATTTTGAATTTTTTTTAGATTTTACCGACAGTAAGCAACTTTCTGTATTTTTAATACATCCTCCCGGCACATTTTTAATTTTAATTTATACATTTAGAGTGACTGTATCCCTTATACTGGAAGTTGTGATTATCTTATCTTTTCAGGACTTTTGTCTTCTGATCACTTGAAAATTATGAAATTATAGAGCCTGTTTTCTACTTGTTTCCTGCGTACAAACCAAGCAGGTACACTAGGTAAAACATTGAAACTATGGTATGGTTGTCAAGACAGAAAGTTGTATTTGCCTTTTAAGATCAAGGTAAACAGATGCAGGCCACATCAGTTTCATTTTTTCCACAGCATTTTATTACAATGATGAATGCAAGAATGGGTGAACAAGTAGAAACACGTCAATAATGATAAAACAACATATCAAGTCATTATGTATTATTTTGCTTTTAAAAAGGCATTTTCAATTTTTTTTTCTCAAAAAACAGCCTCAAATAACAACAGCAACACATGTTTTAACATTCAACAATACACTACGTAGAATGCCATCTATCCAACAAATCCAACACAAAAACACATAAAAGGGTTGAACTTTGAAAGTTTCTCGATAGCAAATACTGAATAAATCTGCATGGTTAATCGTTTTTGTGTAGCAAATTTCAAAGACATTGGACAAGCCCTTTCAGAGAATACAGATTTTTTGACCATGAATGGCATAAATTGCCCAAAAAGACAAATATTGAAATTTCAACACATCTATACACATCCAATCAATTTGGACATGCTGCTACAGAGAAATAGATGTTTTGATCAAAAAAGGGCAACAATTGCTCTAAAAACACAAATATGCAAATTTCACTATATTATTTAGCTTATTTTAGCTTCTCAGCTTGTCAAAATCAATTGTAAATCATGAGATATGCATGATGTTTGGTGGGGTGAATGTAGGCATTTCACCACGCAGTAGAAAGGGAAGCCAGGAAACCAAAATAGTCAATTTTCAAAACTATACGAAGCTAGTGAGGAGCAAGAAGACCATGTTTCAGAGGAAGATGTGTAATCCGAAAAAAATGCTCCCAAAGTGCCACCAAATAACACCATTTTAATCTCTATTTTTCAAAAGCTCCAACGGCAGGAGGGGGGACACCCCCCTCCTGACCTCCCCCGGCAAAAATACTCCCCAAGTGCCACCAAATAACACCATTTTAATCTCTATTTTTCAAAAGCTCCAACGGCAGGAGGGGACACCCCCTCCTGACCACCCCCCGCAAAATACTCCCCAAGTGCCACCAAATAACACCATTTTAATCTCTATTTTTCAAAAGCTCCAATGGCAGGAGGGGGACACCCCCTCCTGACCTCCCCCGCAAAATACTCCCCAAGTGCCACCAAATAACACCATTTGAATCCCTATTTTTCAAAAGCTCCAACAACAGCAGGGAGACACCCCTCTCCTGACCTCTTCCCAGTGACCGCTTGCGTGGCCGCTTGTGGTGCTTGGCACCACATGTTTGCCCTCTTTATCTTCAGACAGCGACCAACGAAAAAAAAATTATAAATCTGAAAATTTACTCTGAAAAAAAAAAATTGCACAGCTAATCTCAAATTGAAAAAAAAAAATTCAGAAATTTACAATAGTAAAAAAAAAATTTCACAATTTCATTGTGACCACCCCCCTCCCAAGGTCTAATGGTCCATCCCTTACTTTACAAGTCCGATCTCTCCCTCAGTAAAAACAAACGACGGATAAACAACTGCCTCGAGTCATGCGGTGGCGCTGTGTCTTTCGAAAATGCACGACGTGCACAAGATAACTCGGTTTCAATACTTTATAATGGTCCACTGATAAGGAAATGGTACGTTGAAAATACAAGAACATTTGAAAATTACTAATCAGAAGACTATTGTTTAGCAAAACTGATAAAAACTTTACTTACACAGTCAAGGGAGTTCAAGGGTGTTGATAAACCTCACCTGATCATATCGTCCTCGCAGACTGAAATAGGAAACTACGTATGGCTGCTCTGGGAACAATGATACGATGCTCACTCGTTCATCACTTCCACTAGCCTTCTTTACTGAAATGCAGTCGCTGTTATTTCTTATCGATGACGTCATTTTGTGTACCAGACACCATCCTTTTTATACTTTCACAAGCATGCTACACACAGACAAATAGCGCCGTACATGTCGCAGTAATTTCGATGAGTCGATTGAAGAAAGCGCATCCAGTACATTTTCGGGGTCGGTGTGTTACCGTAATATTAATAGACTTGCATTCAACCTAGGACAACGTCTCAGCTTCAAACAGATTTTGTGACTTATTTTTCGATGAAGCTTTAAAACCAACTTCATTATAACTTAATTTTTAGCCTGAAGATTGCCACGTAAACACGGTGGTATCATACATTAAAATGAGTCAAAAACAAGTCAGTCATAACAAAATCCATACAAGCTGGTGTATCTCTGTGATATAATTTATATCTCGTGTCATTGGGGATTAACCGTATCAAATTTATGAGGTCAATTGAATTGCCTAGAGAAGGCATTCGACTACAAAAATGACAGTTTTCATCAAAACAACGAATAAGTAACATTTCAAAATTTGATAAAATAACCTCGGGGGATGTTATCAAAAATTATACCCTTGGGTCCACTTAATTCAAAATAGAACATCCCTTTATTCCGTTGAAGTCTGTTCGGTATGGAAGACGTGAGCGCTATAGCTGATGGCTCATAGCTGTGCTATTTGTTGTCTGACGGATTTTTCCCTTCTCTTACGTGGTGTGGCGAAAAGTCATGGAATTCAATATCAGCAGGTAAAGACAGAAACCCGTCAGAAAACCACAAGCACATCTACTATAATACAGAGGGCCGGTCCCACGTAACCTCAATAAATGTAACAATCTCCATAAATGTATCATCAAACATAACTGTGACAAAATGCGCCCATAAATGTAATATTGTCCATTAATGTAACAAAAATCAACGATAAATGTAATAAAAACACATATAAATGTAATACTTATCAACCAAAAATGTAATAAATCTATATTGCCATCGCAATTGAAGAATTAGCCCTTAATTGTGTATCTGTACTATGATTAAGGGAAAGTAACCCCACACATCGTTCATAATTTAGTTGTTTGCGTTCAGTGTGTTTTGTGTATTTTGAAAGTGTACTTTACGTTTTGCTGTTTTGTGTAACTGATTAGCTACGGTGTCGGACACAGAGTGCCACGTGCGGCGCAGTCTCTACTCCACAGAGGAGAGACTGTATACTTTGTTTATTATATCCTTTAATGCCATGTTTCGAAAGTTTGCCATACTTTCCCCGTCCATTGCCTCGAATTCCGAGTCATCTTGAGTTGATAAATTGTGTGCAATAATTGATAGACTGTACGTATTACTAAGTTGTCCCACTCGAAGTTTCACCGTGACTAGGAAAAGTAGGATGTCTAATTTTGTTCTACCGTGTGCAGGGTAGTGTCGATATTGTGTTTACTAGATTAAACTATCGGATATGTCTAGTCAACATGTTTTATATGGTATGTTTCTATTATAAGGTTGTATTTTTTCTGCTGTTTTTTCAGTCGTCTGTTGTAAACTTTGTGTGGTATCAATGGTTGACGAGCTATGACGCTTCCTTAGTGTCTAGAACTGCGGTTCGATTCCATTTCCTTTTTATCAACCGGTTTGATTGGTATCTCGGCGTTTTCAGATATTCATCTTTTCTGTGTTTTTGAAAGGAAAACTTGCTTCAGGGAAGTTTGTAATGGTTAATTTGTTTATTACATATGTGGTTCCGGGCTGTTGCATTTATGGTCGACTGTTTTATTACCTTTGTGGTTGACTTTATTGTACTTGGGCCTCAGCCAAGTACATTTGTTTTCATTCCGTGGGAAAAAACTCTGTAAGGTATAACCATTTCTGGCTGAGACCAGGGAGGGCAAAATGTCTTGGCTTCATCTTTCTTGGCATAATAAATGGCGTAATGATGCTAACTTAAAAAAGTGCTGCTCTCAGCCAGTCATGAATAAGTGAGATGTGAATATAAATGCTTCTCTATCTGAGTTTTTGCCACCCACTGGACACCCACTGGACGAGCCAAAGTGGGAGGGGTAATTTCAGTTTGGTCGAACAGGAGGGCTCGAGACCAGAATTTAACATTTAAACTTGAAACATGTTTAATCACTGACAAGATGTGGACTAGTGTTAATCACAGTGAAAGTTTGAAAAGGAAAGGTTTTATATCCCGGACACAATGAAAAACATTACGACTGGAAACTGTACCCCCAGTTGAGAATAGTAATGCCCACAGCGATGGAGAACACTTATCCTTGAGCTGAGAAAACCAGACCATCATTTCGAAATAGAGCTGCAGATTCGAGAAGCTCGTTCAAAATAGCTAGGTACATCCCATAAAGGGGTGGTTTCGAGGTTTGAGGGCAAATTTCGCCTCCTTCATATAGAAATCGTACGTTTGTTTTTCCAGGAGAACACACCATTTGACACAAATTTGCATGTAAAGGGGTCGCCAGTAAGTACGTGGTCAAATCTGGCATAAGAAACAATATGAAATGTTGGGTAAAGCCAGTCCAAAATAAACTGATTTGAACTTTTGTGTTTTGTAATTTATACCACTGCAGTAACATTACCTTTTTTTGACAACATCACACAATGTAATACGTTTTGAAACTGAATACTCCGACGTATTCTGTGTCTCCTTTGCTAAAAATACGGTATGCCGATTACCATGTAAGGAGATGATGACGTCAAGACAGATTTGTAGTGCGTTTGGTCCTGGATGGTGCACGAAGTCTTGTCGAGGTAGCTTGTGTATTTATTTCCTAAATGGGAGAGATTAGGGTCGATCTAAACGAAGGCCGAAGAATGTTATGATACTCTAAGCGAGCTGAACTCTAACGCGAATGGTTGGATAATTTGGAGGATGTCTAGACCGGGGTCTAGAATGATGTCGTCTCATTAAGATTATTTGGCGGTCAGTATTGAATTTCAACTGCGTCACAAGTTTGCAAAATGAGTATTCCGTCGAACGGTCAACGAACGATGTTTTGGAAATCTGGAGACATGGCACATCGCATTTTTATTTTAGTATTTTATATTTTACAAAAGATTTAAGAAGCAATGATTTTGTCGAAAATTCTGAAAAAAATATAGGAAGATTTGATCGCGAACACATTTTCACTTGGGGTCCGGTGGTCAACTAGCCCTGCGTACGATGCTGTGTGTTCCGCTACAGCTAATCGCCCCGCTCACCACAGCTCTGCAAAGACCGTACGTAGGGTCGGTGACTTCAAATCCATTTTGGGACTTGACGTAAAAGCCAAATTACTGCCGAAATTCAGCGTTCTTGGCCCAAGTCGTATCCCAGCCTACCTCAGCTACTCGATCGCTTCCAAAAATGACAGTCTTTTATTCACTTCTCGTAAATAACCGTCGATGTCGGCAACTCTCTCGCTAGCGGGCTGCGGGTTGCGGGCATGAAAAAATGTGTGTTTTTTGATATCATTTTCGCCCTTCTCACACTTCAGATTAGTTCAAC
The DNA here is from genome assembly GCF_041260155.1 of Ptychodera flava. NCBI lineage: Eukaryota > Metazoa > Hemichordata > Enteropneusta > Ptychoderidae > Ptychodera > Ptychodera flava. Next base: position 28,776,400 of record NC_091933.1, read on the forward strand.
CGCCGATAAAAGCACAATTTTCAAAATCGTTTTCAATGCCGTTTCAAATAATTTATTGTGGTGAACACGATTATAGTCCTAGGAAACTTTTCAAAGTCACGCTGGATCAAATGCTTGAAGGGGGCATACCGGCATGGAGCGACTATCATACTGCAGGTGCACTGAAGTCATACGTTCATGATATTAGGAGATAAATTATTGAGAGCTGCAGAACACAAACTCATCCAAAAATATTCCTATTAGATCGATTCCTGAAAATAAGGCAACGCACCGGCGTGTTTTTCCCACTGAAATTCTCGCGTAAAATGTTAGCAGAATGTCGTTCTCTAAAGTCGCGACCTCGCTTGAACCGAAACGGCAAAGTAAACTAAGTCCTTTGTTGTACGTCGTTTTCTTTTAAAGATTTCATGAAAAATACACGGCATTTACAATACACATCACTTCTACGCTTTTTTAAGTCAAATCTTTCCTTATGCATTGCATTTAACTAGGCATTGTTTAATTTTCTGTATGAGTTGCCCTGGAACCGAATTGTGAATGGATGCATTACAAAGAATTTACTTCCTATGGCCTGATACTAGAAATGTAACAATTTTCATTCCGCGATAAGTGGCGACATTTCCGAGGCGCGATTTTTTTTTGTCAGTCTGGTATTACGTATATTTCTCACTCACATCCATGGCAAGAAAGAAAAGTGATTCAGATCCCTAATTATTTGTAATGGCCAGGCAGCTCGGAATAAATAAATTGGTCCTCGGAATCGCCACTTTTAGTTTAGCAGATTTTGATTTTTTTCAGAAACATGACGTATTTTCACCCATTTGGTTTGGTCTGTTATAGCATCTTTAGTCCAAAAAATCAAGTTTACAGCATTGATGTTTTCAACAGCCTTCAAAATACAGTATTACGTTAAAATACACCATATAGTAGTGTTTCATTAATTTTAACCATCTTGACCTGAAGGTGAAATATGGACTTGGCAGGAAAAGGGATACTGTACGATAGACCTGATCATCATTATTGATAATAGACACATTCTAAAGGTTTTATTTCTTATATACTATAGAAATCTAGCCATAATTCTAAAAACCCGCAGCCCGCAGCCCGCAACCCGCACTTTAGCAGATACCGGGGTCAACATGGGGTCGCAGCCATGTTGCCTCAAAGCTTATTTCTGTCTGCACTCAAAAATGTCGGATATGAACCTGAAAAATCGATGCAATTTCGTCAAAATTCGGCGAAATTTCAGCCTATAGACAAAATTTCATCTAGGTAAGGTAAATTTACTGAAATTTGATCGACAAATAACCTGAGCTTGAACGTGACAGCTCGCCTTCTCCGGGAAGTCAAGTATCTAGCTGCCCATACACAGTTGCCCATATGGCCAGGTTTATGAGATTGTTTTCAAGCGAGCGAGCCAATAGAGCCAGAGGTCTGATTTTTGGTATATAGGAATAACTTAGCAATACAATTATTTTGACAAAATGTCACGTGACCTCAATGACCTTTGACCTCAAATAGATATATTTGTCCACAACTCAGTATCACAAGTGCTACACCCTTCATATTTGGTATGATGGGACACCTTATGACACCACATATTGTACCTCATTAATTATGCGCATATCTAATTCTGAGCAAGCCAATAGAGCTGGATGTCCGATTTTTGGTATATAGGGATAACTATAGGGTAGAAATCTAAGTATGCCCATCTAAATATTAGACATCTACCATCGAGAACAAAAGAAATTTGCTGTAATTTGAATATTTAAGGATTTAAGCAATTTTCACTATAAATAAAGAACCCCTGCCTCAAACTCCACAAAAGTTGCTAGACATATTTTGCCGTTGTCATGCCATTGCTTCGTTTAATAACCAGTTAATCAAATGCCTAATTGACAGGAGGAAATTCAAGACCATATTTGAATAGTAGTATATATTGTCCTCAAAATTACTCTATCACGGCCCAAGTACTCATTGCCTTCAGCAATACTGCCTTGTTACAATTGTGGTTAATACTACATTTATGGAGATTATTACATTTATGGAGGTTACAGGCCAACAGCAATGTGCGCTAATGTCAACCAAAGACTTGCTGATGATGCATTCCTATCGAGAGTTTAAACTGACTTGCAGAATGATCAATCAATGGTAACGAGTCTTTCCTACATTTTGTAAGACTCAGAGGAGGCACTTTTGCAAAACCGACTCGTCGACATTTGCAGTTGGCTGAGAGTTGGCTGAGAGTTGGCTGAGAGTTACAAGTAATCCTGACATCAAGTTGCTTGTAATAGACAATGCAAGTCAGTACTGTTTTGATAACTAATGAATGGTTATATAGTAAGAGTTCATGATATGTTGGCAAATTTCCTTTTCGAGTCTTTCGCCGCAGCAGTTTCTAACTTCGTTGTAACTGCTCATCTGAGCACTTAGGATTTACAGGACAATGCTGAGCGGTCTATGGGTTGAGTTTTCGACTAAGCATAAAGTAGATCTTACAACTCAGAAACATGGGCCCGTCGACGTTGTTGACAATGAGATGAATCAAATCGTTTTTTCGACATAACCTTACTCTTCTTCCATTGATAAGGGCACAGGTTGTTCATCACCTTTATTTCAAAACAAATTAATTTGATAAACTTTCAATGGAAAACAAATGACCAATACAAAGAAGGCCATAAAATCAATGTCAACGGGAAGTAGTAAGCTGCGAGAACCGGGAGTTGAAGACTGCGGCTTTAAAATAAGATGTGGAGCTGGTGACGTTTCGATGTATAGTTGTTCTTTGTTGCTGGGAGGTAACAAGAGCAGTCAGCCAGTTATTCGACACAATAAAAGATCGAGGGAAGACTGCGCCACCTCCGACCTTGCACTTGCTGTTTATCGAAAGTTTTCTGCAATCATTTACTCCAGCTAAAGAAACTTAAACTGTTAGAGATCAGTTTTAAAATGAAGTGGCTTGAAATACCAAGTGATCTTCAAATTCGTTCGATGCACATGAAGGACATTGTCTTAATAATCATGTGTATGGCGTTATCGTAGACTGATAATAATGAACGTACACCAAATGTCGTTGATTGCTCTGAGCTACCAGCGTGGAGGGCGCATTTACACTGTTTGGCGGCGCTCTTTATTTGACCGGAAAATATGAAAGGCATTCGCAGGTCAAGGTTCGCATCGCCATAACTACCCATAAACAAATCACCGGGTCACCCTGACTTCAATTCACACAGCAACGCGAAGTCTCGTCGCCTTTACGACATAATGGATTGAGTCAGATTTGAAATGCTTGGTTGATCTGTCAGCAGCTGATCATAAGGGTGATCGGGGATCCGAGGGAATTAGCTGATCGGCTGCGGCTACGCCTCACGCAGCGCACCGTGTTGATCAGTGTTTGGTGGGACAGTCGTCGGAGTATCGTGTCACTGTCGGTGTCAGTCCATAACTGGCAGAAGATTGAGGTGAGGGTGTAGTGCATAAAAGGGCAATATAGTTTGCAGTTGACCCAATTACCGGTATCCCAGCGAAATCAAACGGTTTTAAATATTTGGGAATGTTCACGAACGACTCTTTGGATTTTACAACGACTTACACTCATCTCCAACTGGCTGTGCATGCGCGTTAATTAACTGTTTAACTTCAAGTGACGCATGACGCTCAGTTTGGGACCCCGGCAGCACAGACTTTGAGAGTAACAACAATATTCTTTGCTTTTGGCGTCTCCAAGAAATTCTATGTCTTGTCAAAGGTCCATATATACCTCTATGTACTTTGCAAGGTTGTAAGAAAAGGGGAAATAAAGTAAAATACAGTCGCAAAGAAAAAGGTCCATTGTTCTGTACGGTGAAGACTCCAATAATAAGAAACGTCACTCTATATACAAAGCCGTTATTCTAATCCACCCTTTCAGCCAGGGATATCGAGTGTATCCCGGCACAGTGAATAAATCAAAGGTGATGTCGCCATTTAGCCGGTAGAGAAACCTTCAAGATGGTGACACGAGTGGGTAGAACAAATATTTGTAAAATGGGCGAGCATGTCAAACTTGAAATATTTCGCAAATGTTAGAAACGTACTTGTCTAGTTGAAATATTGCCAAAAGTACGAAATAACATCGAACAAAAACTTTTTTTTTGGGGGGGGGGGTTGCATCGCATCTGACCTGCCCTAGTCCAGAAATGACTATAATCCTGCCAAGTTCAAATCACCTTCAGGTCAAGTAGCTTATAACATGTGAGGCATCTCATATGTCCCATATATTGCATTTTTACAAAGTCTTGAACATTTAAAGGCTCCTGAAACGTACACAGGTATTGCAAACAGGGTTTTTATTGACTAAACCTGCTTTGACATACCTTGACAAGTAGTTGAAATCACTCTGGTTTATAGATCACTACCACATGATTTTTTCAGACTTGGCAGATATAAGAAAGTGACTCAGCCTGGCGGGATAAAGGCTTAAGAATAGACAGTAAAACACACATTTATACATTTTATGTTTGTAAACACTTATTGAGTATCCTCTAGCAGTGAGATGCAACAAAGGTATTAAAGCATATCACTGCAAGAAAATACAGGGTTACTTTCAAGCCAGAAGTTTGAAGTAATCCCAGTTGAATTATCAGATATCGGTATGCCAGTGTCTGAGACCGGGCAGCTGCAAAATAGTGAATATATAGGCCGAGTAGTAGAAGCTAAGGAGGGGGGTATTCCCTCCTGATACAGAAACCTTTGAAACTTTGACATTAAAATAATATCATTTGGCGATACCCAGAACGGTCACACGTGAAAATTTTTGCGTAACCCCCGGCCCCTCTTTCTTTATCATTTTTGAGTAAACCCTCACTGATCATCGTTATTTGAGTGACACCCTCATTCTCCCAGCACAGGTTGTAAATCCTGACCATTTCCCTAAGTTGTTTATGTGACACACACAACATACATCGCGTAGCATACACATCATAAGCATATGTACATGTGTAGTTGTATCTTTTCGCTTGCATTTTTGTCTAGGTGTGCGGGATTGATTGGGAATACAATTTGTACCATTTATGCATATTACTTTTACATTATTTTCATTAATTTATTTCTTTTCTAATACATTTCTGTGGTCATGATGAAATACTATTACACAATCTTCAGGTATGCGATGGTACGGAGGAATGTCAAGTTCGGCATAGAAACGAACAGAACTTTGAGACGAGTGGTTCCCCAACCCAGTCAAGCTGCGTGTTTTTATGTTGAAAAGAGACTGAATGTGCCATGGGGTTACAGGCAAAGGGAGACATCATGGCTGGTACAAATGGTGACAGACGGAGACGAAATAGACGGTGGAAATTTGCTTCCAAACATCAAAAAACGTACGTATTCGTATCAATCAGTGGATTCGTCATGATTCATATGATCTTTGTATGGTCAAACAAATCTTCATTTTACTAGTCTAGCATGAATTGAAATCCAATTTTTCAATGAAATGAAACTAGTCATTGTTTTCGGTATTTTTCTTGTCAGTTCGAAAGGGAAATACCTTTTTTCTGCAGCAAGGCCATGGGAATATAAAACTGCCTCATGACTTGAAAGTAGTATCTTGTTGGGCTTGCGTAGCGTTATCGACTCTACTGTAACAGTTGCTGCTATGCGAACGATATGAGCTTAGCTAGCAGAACAATCCTTTCATCTCCTTAAATAAGTCAATTCGTCGGCCGACTATGTTGTTCGAAAATGTCGCCGCTCGCAAAGTGAGAATTTCCAGTTGGCTTTCGAAAGAACAGTGGGGGAAACTGGCAAATTTACTGTCGAAACTCCTTCATATCTGTCTCAAATTACACTTCTCTCTGGATACACCTGCTAACAACAAGACTGGAGAATCCTTCAAACTGTGCGTATACACTCCTTGAGGTGTCCTCTCCCACTACCATTCTAATCGGAACACCTTTATGTCTGGAAGTTCATACACTTAAAGCCCCTTTGCCTTACTAGCACGTCTACAATTTCTACGTCCGTTGGGAAATTTGAAGTAGACCACTTTTCCACTTTTGCTGTTCAACATTGCAGCTGCGGTGTCGACTCAGTGTAAGCTTCTGACACAATACATTCACTTGACACTTAATTTTTTTTTTTTTTAAGTACTCACTACACCGATTCGGCAATATTTTCGTCTTTGCTCCTCGTCGCTGTTTCTACAAGACGAAATCCTTTATAAAAACATCTTTCCTGCTATAGGTTTATCTTTTGCTAGCAGGCCATGTCGGTTAAAATTAGTACAATAGCAAAATATATCCCATGTGGCAAATGTTTAACAAATTCCACCACAAATGTGCATAAAAGGTTTTTTTTTTAACCGAAGTTACGTGCAAGTGCAAACAATAGCGATAATGTTACAACAGTTAGATATTTTTATCGGGGATTGCAAATGACTTCACCTGAAAAGGCCCAAGTTTTGAATATAAGTATGCCTCGGGGAATGGGCGGAATGCGCGAGATTGAGATACACTGTAGGGGTCTTATGTGATTCCAGAGGCGGTTACTTGGCAAAAATGCTTAGAATGCACGCTACACAGAAGCAGAGCAAGAGTCAAACAATGACGAGTCAATTCACTGTTCTAGACATTTAGAAATACCGCTGTAGAGGCAATCGCAATAGAACAATTTTTCTCACATTACTTCTTCTTTTCACTGTAAAAGCTTGGGCAAGACACGGGCTTGGTGCCGACCTTCAATACAGTCTCAACAAGAGAGGAAGGTGGTGCTTGCCGGACTTAGTGAAGTCCTACATAGACTGGAGGCAGGCTGTCATGGAATATCATTATCAAGATGACGGCTACCTGGAGGACGACATCAAAGTGACTCTGGTTGAGCACTCAACGTCATCACTGCTGACCGCCACTAATGCTGACTGTATCGGGATATATGAAACTCACACCGACCAACCCATCAAGCTACCCACCAATCGAGTCTACTCGTTCGGCGAAGATCTGAGGAAGAAGCCCAACCCCCCTGAGCAGAGCTGGAAGAAGCCGAATAAATCAAAAGCGAAGCGAAAGAACGACGATGGTGGCAGTGATATCGTTAACTTCAGAGATACAGATGGATTGCCGGAAGTTATATATGACGTGTATTATGGTCGGTCGAAAACTAGTTATCCAATGTATAAAAGCTGGCAGGATCCCGAAAAGGTGCTCAAAAGTGAGTAATCATTTAATATCGCCAGAATATATTGGTTTCTACACCGAGAGTTTGTAGCATTTTGAGAAGGGCAAACGTTACGCCTTACAAGTTATGCCTTATACATTCATTATGAACTAATGATATTGCACATATACTCTCCATGGACCCACTTGAAGAGCGAGGCCGCATCCTTCTTTTATATCAGTAGTAGTCAGTGCTTTAAGGATGGCTTTAACTTCATATGATGAACGAATACAAACATACCACCTCGATAATTTTCAAATGTATTACAGCTTACATTCAACATGACCCAGTGTTCTGCAGTCTTGCAAACCATGGGGACAAGGTTATCCTTGAAAAGAGTTTCACTGTAAGAAATAAACTGGACTATTCCATATGACGCAATAGAAGATATTGTCTGGTTGGATTACATAGATATACAAATGGCTGAATCTTGCTGGAATAAGAGCTGGGTCGATCGTTAGTGCATGAATTTGAAGATAGGATAATGTAGGTTGTCAGTCGGAGAAACTTGAATCTGTTAGCTTAAGTGCATGAATTAGAAGATAGAGTTGTGGGTTGTCAGTCGCAGAAGTATATATTAGTTAGAAACCCATTGAATTTCTAGATCTTTAAACAGGCATTAATGACAGGTGAATGGGTGATGTCATTGTGATAAACGGGTATACGGACTAGGAAGTATAATCTATCGAGATGCTTGGGTGACTTTGTAAACTTGGTAAAGTTTGCTGTGTCTGAAAATATTCAATAATTTGAACGTAAAGGAAACTATAATTAATTTTTTGATATTTTCACTTCTCAGAAAAGTCTTGCGGCATACTTGCACATTATGAACTATCAGTCGTATGGCGGTAAAAATCTGACCAGCTTTATTGTCAGGAGTATATCTTCTGATTAGATGGGGTTAATGCCCTAAAATTGTAAAACAAATTTAAGGGATTGGGACAACTATCGCATTGACTGAAGTAAAAACAAAATGTGTAAGCAATTTCTTCATAAATGTACACTAATATGTATCGTAAACCTTGAACGTATAAGATAATTTTAATGCCTGTAACTAAAAAATCAAACATTTCATTTCAATCCATGCATCGACACATCCCATTTCCACTGTAGTTTAGCTACATTAGCGCCATCTATTTCTGAGATAATACTCCAGACGTAAATACTGGGCGAATTCAAAGTTAGAAGCAGCCGTCTTTGTCACATGACCAAATTCAATTCTAAGTCACATGCGTCATAATAACTTTCCGGAAAGAAAACTATTATAATATCAAGAACTTGCTTTTTAGTTCAAAAATATACAACAAATATCAGAGAAGTATCAAATTTAGACACAGCCTTAGCTTCGAGCAATTCATTGCTGACTATTGGATTTAGCTGGATTTGATTTTAGTTACGGTGCGGAAATGTTGTTCGCATAAATAACGGGTCATTTGATTGGCATAGTTTATGCCATTTCTTTGAAATGTTGATATATTCTGCTCGTAAGAAACAGAGTATTTTACCAGTTTTAAAAATCATTATATACAGTACTTACAGAATGCACTCAAATGGTATCGGCTACATATGACAATCTTGTGATATGTATTTCCAGTTACCTGCGAAATTTTTTGGCCGTTCCAAAGACTTTCTTTCTTTGACTTTCGAAGTCCGTTTGCGATTCACAGCGGTGCTAGCAAACAGAGTAATTTATAGTCGTTTAATAAATTGTTTGTTTAGTAAAAACTACAAATTAGGAATTAGTGATGGCGTGTTGAAACTATTGTCGACGACTCTGATATGAAATAGTCTGACTTAAAACGTGATGCATTGATTTTTAACCGGTAGCGATTCCAGTTACCCGCCCTCGCCATTGACAGATTCGTGTAACTGCAGAATGCCCACGCGCTCACACTGTTAAGTATATATGAACTTTCGAGTTCACGGTCTTCTTCGACAGGAAATCGTACCCAGCAAAATTACTGCGCTCATTGTAAACTTTCCATTTCAGACAGTGCTTCGCAAACATGCGAATTAGTAACCCCATCCTTCGCGATGTTATAAGAGGTTTAAAGCAAATTTGTCGAGCCTGCCGGGAAAGCTAGTAATTTAGCACGTTTAGCATTAGATTAATCAAGATAGATTTATAATAAATAATAAATAATAAATGAAAAATTTATATAGCGCCATATATCCAAAAAACTGCCCATAGGCGCTTTACAAAAACAACAAAGTCTTTACATGAATGATTTGTAAGCCTTAGTGTATAAATAAGTTTTCAGTTCTTTTTTAAAACTCTCAATTGACGGAGACTCTTTAAGTTGCTGCGGAAGACAATTCCATAGCCTTGGTGCTATACAGCAAAATGCGCGATCTCCAAAAGTTTTAGAAGTGCATCTAGGAACGACCAACAGATATTTATTTCCAGATCGGAGATGTCGATTGGGTTGGTAGATGCTTAACAGGTCACTAATGTATGACGGAGAATTCCCGTGTAAGGCACGGAAAGTAAGCAGTAAAATTTGTATTCAATCCGCTGACAGACTGGTAACCAGTGCAGCTTGGCTAAAGTACTGGTAATGTGGTCAATTTCCTGGTTTTTGTAATAAGACGGGCTGCAGTGTTTTGAACAAGCTGCAGTTTACTCAAATTAGTCTGGCTGATGCCGTAAAGGAGACTGTTTCCATAATCGATCCGAGATGTCACCAGTGTGTGGACAAGATATTTAGCAGTGTCCTCTGTAAGGTACTTTCTGATATGACTAATACTTCTGATGTGAAAATAGGCTGTTTTACAGGTTTCTGTAATGTGGCGATCCATATTCATGAGACGGTCAAATTGAACTCCAAGATTTCTGGCTGTTGCAGTTGGTATAATAGTACAACCATTAATTTGAATACTCGGAAATTTGAAAAGGGAAAGTTTAGGTCGTGATCCAAAAAACAGCAGTTCAGTCTTATTAGAGTTTAGCTTCAGGAAATTAGAAGTCATCCATCTGTGAATTTCAGAAATTGTGTCCTCCATGTGAGAGATGCTCTCGTGAGTGTCTCTTACTTTGAAACTTAAATACAACTGAGTATCGTCAGCAAATAGATGGAACTGTATATTGTGTCGTCGGATGATATTTCCAAGTGGAGACATGTATATGATGAACAGAATTGGTCCCAACACTGAGCCTTGAGGTACACCAAATTTCAACTTCTGTGGTTCCGAAAACGAGTTCCCTATACAACTTTCTGATAACGATCACTAAGATAGGATTCAAACCAGGCCAGAGCAGAACCATTGATACCCATTTGAGACATACGAGAAAGCAGAAGGGCATGGTCAATGGTGTCAAAGGCTGATGATAAATCAAGGAGGACAAGCATGACAATTTTTTTTGATCCATTGCCATCAGTATGTCATTTTGAACTCGTACCAGGGCAGTTTCAGTACTATGTGCTTCTTTGTATGGCAGACTGCATTGATTCGCCAAGCTCGTTGATATGTAGATGATGAATTAACCTTTTAGAAACAATCTTCTCGATAACTTTTGAAAGAAATGGCAGGTTTGATACCGGTCTGTAGTTCTTTAGTATATCATGATCAAGATTCGATTTCTTCAGGAGGGGAAATATAACAGCTGTTTTGAAATAATCTGGAAAGCAGCCTGTGGACAGCGATAAGTTCACTATGTTGGTTATAACAGGAGAGATGATATGAAGACTTTTTTTTAGGAGATCTGTGGGAACAGGGTCAAGACTGCAGGCTTTGTTTGGAGACTGCAAGATGGTGTCATTAACTTCCTTGATAGTTACTGGGGCAAAGGAAGTGAGATTCTCGTTGATGATCCTGTTTTCTTCAGGTGGACGATTTGATAGTTGGTGAGGTTGAAAATCGGATCGTATTTTATGAATCTTCTCTGTATAAAAGTCACAAAAACGATCAGCGAGTTCCTGAGATGAGGTGTGTGATGGAAGCGGTGACTCCTTTTTCCTGTGTAATAATGAATTATGATCACAAACAAAGATTTCTTATTGGTTTTCTTCTCCTTTATCAGTTCAGCAAAATAGTCCTTCTTGGCAGTATTGATTAACTGATTGACCTGACTGCACAAACTTCTATATATGTCGTTATGGACTGTCAGTTTAGTGTTCCGCCAGCGCCGCTCAGCTTTTCGTTTTTCTCGCTTCAAAGAATATATTTCCTGAGTAAACCATCTGGCATTCTGTCGTATTGTCACTGTTTTATTTTTGACTGGTGCATGTAGGTCTAAGACGTTTTTCAGGCAATCATTAAATTGATCCAAGAGAGGCTGGACAGATGATGAATGTGATTTAGCTATCGAAGACATTTGTACATGTAGATCATGGCAAAACTCATCAATATTGATATTGTTACAGCTCCGAAATGTTATCGTTTTCTTCACTGGAAGAGGTTTCCTTAAAGGAAGCTGAAACATGACAGCAAAATGGTCAGATATAGCGGAGTCATGAACAGTAACATCTCCAGTGATACTTTCAGATGACCTTGTAATTACTAAGTCAAGAATGTGACCGGATTGATGAGTTGGTTCATGAACATGCTGTATCAGATTTGCTCTGTCAAGTATTTCATTGAACTGAATGGAATGAGAGTTCTGGTGATTATCAATGTGAATGTTGAAATCTCCAGTGATCAACAATTTCTCAGAAGACAGTGATTGGCTGAATACATAACTGGAAAATTCCTCCAAAAACATGGAAGTTGTCATTCCGGTCTTCTGATTGGTTGGAGATCGATAGATAACAACAAACTTCCAGTTATCTGACGCATAATTCATATGTGTTTCCATATATTCAAAAGACTTATACTGTTGATTCCTTCTCTCAATGGTGATATTTAAATTAGCCTTGAACAGAATGGCAACACCTCCTCCTCTACGAGATTTCCTTGGAATATGTAGGAACTTGTAGCCTGGGGGAGTTATTTCACCAATACTGAAGTTGTCAACATCACTTCCACGTAGCCAGGTTTCTGTGCACATGATTACATCCAGATCATTTTCGCTAACAAAGTCAGAAATTTGAATGGATTTATTATTGATTGACCTCGTGTTCATCAGGCAGCATCCAAGGTTCTTAGTGGCTGGTAAGTTTTTAACCAATGGCACACTGAGCAGATTGTCATGATTGATTTCTCGTGAAAGGCTGCAATTTGACCATGATCTTTGAGTCAGCAGAACAGGAATGTGGCGTTTGGTACCAGCTGTGGTTCCTCTCCTTGTTGATGACATCTTACAAAGGCCCAGAGATTTCAGCTTATGCCAGGTGGTTGAATCCAATCTTGATAATAAGGAATTCGTCATTGCATTTCTTATGCTAATTAGTGATAACCTGCTGTATACTGAAGAATGCATAGCACGTAGGCCTTTGCAGAAAAGATGAGAGACGGCAGCCATTCTTCTGAGCCAAGTCACACCAAATAAAAACTAAGTTCTCTAAAATGGCAGTATTTAGTATTAACTAATTAACTAATATTAAAAAGTATTAACTCCACTTTGAACTATCACAGTAATCCAAAATGTGTGCCTGGATTAAAAGGCAGAACTCTGGGGGAAAATGGCGGGGAAGCAATAATTTCTACTATTGCTCAGCTTCCAGGCAAAGACTTGAACGTATTTACCTTGAGCCAGAATATAATACTGCGACCTTTACAAATATTGCCACTGGCCATGTCGAATCTTATTGACTCTTTGAAGGCACGGCGAACCATACAATAGCTTACCGAGTCTCTTTGAAACATTCAATATTGAGACGGACCTCTTCACCTTGAATTCACTTATAGATTTTTATCATCAAAGCGATGGAGATGCCCACATATTGCGATTGAATCTCGTTCAAAGTAATTTAAATATCGCCCAAAAGAATAGATATTTCAATCTGTATGCTAACACCTTCGATGAGAAATATTGTGATTGGTTGGAATATGCAGACCGTATATAATCCCATGTGTTCAATATAAGGTCACGCAAGGGTCGCGTGAAAACGATGATAGCATATTTCATTCTACGTTTGTGAGCTTATATTATATTCTTACCTCGCATACATGTAGGTCACTCAAAATCGCGCGGCAAGTCTAAGGGACAGAAGGAGAAAAATTATCACTATCGCAACGGTTACCGTAGAAACGAACTTCAAGCCCGCCAATGGAGTGGCAACTTCAACACTAACTTTGAAGACGAGTATCTATGGGATGAATATGACGCCGATGAAAGAGAAGATATCGAAGATGAAGATCTGGCCTGCTACTTGCTTCCAAGTCGACAACTCCAAACAGAGGCAGAAAACGATGAAGATGATGAGGATAATGCAAAGAAAGCAAAAGCAGAGGTAGAGATGGAGCTCACTGTTTTAAAAAAAAGTTGCTGGATAGGAATATCATACATCAGAGTGCTGTACAAGAAATTCTTGAGATAAATTTGTGGCATATAACTTATTCTCGTAAACTATTCTCGGAAAAGTTGGTAAACTTACCTCTCTCTGTACTCCCGTAACGTAGATACGTTTGTTGGTGAAAAAGCTGAGTGTTTGTTGCAACTTTGAAAAAGATAAAGTTAAACTGTTTGCTTCTCCATCATCTGCCCCACCCCCTTGCTACATCTTCTCAAAACATGAAAAAGACTGAAGATATACAGTTTGGCTTGCATAGTACTTAGTGAAAGGTGCAATTTGCTTCAACACATTTATACTTTATTCTACAGGTACTCGACGTCATGGCAACGACGCCGTCGACTGGCATGGCGACTAGTGGTCCCGTGATGACATGTCAGCAGTGCGGACAGAAGAAACACCTGTTCGCCCGCCGCACTTATTCTGGAGCAGTCGTCCTTGCGTTGAGGTGCGACGACTTCCTGTCCCTAATTGCACACGACGAACCATATACGGTACGTACTGGGGCATTTCGGATGGTCGTTATTAGTGCGTCATTACCTTCGCGACGCAAAGTACTTCGTATAGAGGTTACTGACGTTGTAAGCGATGACGTCAGCAGGAAGCGACGCAATTGACAGCTCTCCAATCTCAATCTTGAACTGTGTGGCGTTATCTTCATCAGTACGTAGCGAGGATACCCTGCATTAAAGTGCTGTCGTTTGTTTGTATTAAGTCAATGCAGTGTGTCACCGGTAATTGAATCTCCATTGAACATCTTCCTCGATTGAATTTCAAAGAAAAAGGCTATCACCGTGTCTATTGACATGGAAGATGTGTTATGTTAATATAGTGCTGATGGCTCTTGGGCACCGTGTACAAAGTTGGCCCTCAGGTATGTTCAGTGTTTCATGCTGTAAGCTCGTGAGTCAAGCCAAAGGCACAACAAACACCTGTACGGCATACAAAGCAGCCGCCGCGTAACATAAATTTTATCCTCCCGCAGCCGTGCAATGGAACAATTATTTTATTCTCTGATTTTGTAATATCGCTTTGAAACATATTAACTTGTCCCAATCGCAGACAAAGAAATGTGTTTCATCTCTCCTGGTTGCGCCCTGTGACATGAGAAAGAGGGTGGCGTCATGTATCGGATACGCCGCTATGGGCTCTACAATTCCAAAGAGCATTTGTCGTTCGTCAGCTTTTTATTTACAGACGGTAGCGCCAATAATAACGGTTAAAGAATCAATATTGTTTAGGTCCTTTTACTGTACCGGAGTAGGGGTAAAATTACAAACAAGTATTGTTTTCTTTCTTTAACAGTTGGAAGGCGCTGTCTTGGATTACCTGAAATCTGGCTGGTTGTTTTATCTGTCCAAAGATCGTACAGCCAATTTGAAACAGCTGGTAGAAAATGCGGCAATAAAGGAAAATAGACACCATCTGACAATCACTAGTCTTGTGGGTAATGTCCAGAACAGCGATGAACCGATGCGTGAACTGTTGAAAATTCTCAATGGTCATCTTGGAATTACCGAGGCTGAAAGACTTGATTCGAAGGGATTTTCCCGCGAAGAGATCACTGCTGAATCACCTCGTGCGCCCAGTGTCAACTCATCACACCAACTCCCTTCAGCTGTCGGCTGCAACGGCGGGACAATCATAAAGAGAACTGTGCAATATCAACCTTTGAAACCAATCTCTCCTGCTCCATCACTCACTGACCAAAATGATGAGGGTCTTTGTGTTGTCGGTGTTTCGGCACCCATTGTATCAAAAGTACCGAGAAAAACTCGCTTCAACTCAGCCAACAAGGCCGTATCAAAGTCACCGACCTACTACGAGGCCTCCATGGTATCTACTCTCTCGTTTCGGGTCCCCACCCCTCCCTCCGTGCCCCCAAGCCCTCGACAATATGTGCGCAATACAATACGCAGGACGGGAAGGCACGTGAGAATGCCAGCGAGGACATCCACGATCGAGGGCACGGAGTCACTTCCCACCGAGACGGAATCGATAGAAGAACTGGCCAGTCAAGACACCAATCTGACAGTCATCGGAATCCCCACCGTACTGTCACCACGCAGCAGTCACAAGGGCGGTTCCTCCCTCCCGACGCTGTCGGTCAGCGCGGCGTTGGGCATTTACTATCAAACACCGTCCCGTACAAGCATTAAGGATTTCAAATATCAAAACAACCTTCCCGAAAAACTACCCAAATTAGTCAATAATCAGGAAATTATACCAAAGTTTAAACCGAAACCACCGAATGCCCGTGAGTTAGTTAAAAGAAATACGAAATTCTCAAGGAGCCATCTCAGTTAGACGGATATTTACTTTGTACAGTTTTTGTCGGTTCTTCCAAATAACATGTATTTTATATAACTGTAGTCAGTGCAATAAGGAAAGTCGGAGAGGTTGAATCAGTTTCACGAAAATGAAATACTTCAAACATGATTATAGATTTATTTCTAGTATCGTATATTTTTTATAAAGTTAAATATTTTCTAAAATGAAGCACAGTCCTGGTACTTATCGATTACATTAACACATGATTGGGATAACTTTCTGTAAATAAAAATGCATATTCGTTAAGTGTATCGATCCTTGTGCTTTGTTGCAGCATGTTATTGATACACTGATAGTGATGACGACGACGGCAGTGAGGATGACGTTACAGGCCCTGTGTGCGTTCTGTCGCTTTGGTTGCTCATCGTGTGATTTATTGACTACTAGTTTCATCGATGTACTGAATGTGTAATGATGACAGCACTGCATAGATATGTACGATACGGTTATCAAATGCGTTAATTTTGGAAAAGCGGGAGTGACGGTAGTTCTGTATCGTCCATAGAGATTTCATTGAAAATTACATCAACCTGAGGCAAAAAGCCAACTTTATTCGTGGCTCATTGCATTAAGAAAAGTCGCTGGAACCAATGGTCCTTGAATACGTTGTGTAAAATTATCGTTATTCACAGTAACAACTCTTGTTCATTTATAGCCAGTCTACCGACAAACAATATTACTTCTCGCCTTTGTCGGAGTGCCTTGCCATTAATGTCACTGTAAGCTTATCGATCTTGACTTGAATTTCAAGTAACATTAAGTTTGCCGATTGAATGGAATGCCCACCTTTAGGGATTAATCATTAGATCGGATGAGGGATGGTCAAACATATAAAATATAACTACTGAGACCCTTTAGGTCTCTGTTACTTATTACAATCTACAAATAACCTTAGCTGCAAATTGCCAGTCTGCCTATTGAATTTAGCATTAGATCGGATGAGGGACGGTCAAACACGAATCTGCTGACCAATTGTCGCTAAAATGTACTTGATGCCTAGCTACCGCTGCAAAATATATTCACGTGACAGGCAGCTGAAAACGAGGAATTGAAAGACAATACGAAGGATATAACCAGATATGAACTGAATATGCTCACGTGTTTTACAACAGGTTCATTAATAGTAGTGCGCTTCACAGAACAATGAGATATGTGTTATCACTATATGTAGCAGGTTTTTTAAAACTTCACACAGTACTCTCAGAGTTTAATCATTAAATATGCAAATAAACCCTACATTAACTTGACACTGTTCAATGATTCATAGCACAATTAAATATTTATCAAAGCAATATCTGTAGCACGTTTCACAAAATTTCAGTGCCGAAATTTCAGAGTTATATACCTAATTACAAAGTTTATTAAATATGCAAATGAACCCTTAATCAACTTTATACTACTAAATGCTTTACAACACATTTAGATATCTGTCGTATCAGTATATGCAATAGTTTCATCACATTTGATGCAGTTATTTCGGAGTTATATGACTAATTATAAGACTTCACGGAATATGCAAATGAGCTAATTATTAACTTGACACTGCTCAATGCTTCTGAGAACAATTGGATATTTATCAGATCAACATCTGTAGAAAGTTTCATCAAATTTAACGCTGTAATTTTGGAGTAATATCACTAATTACAAAGTTCATTAAATATGCAAATGAACCCTTAATTAACTTCACACAACTACATGCTCTACACCACAATTAGATATCTGTCGGATCAGTATCTGCAGCAGATTTCATCACATTTGGTGCAGTTATTTTGAAGTTATATCACTAATTACTAAACTTCATAAAATATGCAAATGACTTATTTGTTAACTTGACACTGCCAAATGCTTCTCAGTACAATTAGATATTTATCAAAACAATATCTGTACCCAATTTCACTGACTTGGGTGCCGTAATTTCAGAGTTATATACCTAATTACAAAGTTCATTAAATATGTAAATGAACCCTCTAATAATTTTACACTACTAAATGCTTTACACTACAGTAAGATATCAGTCGGATCAGTATCTGCAGCAGATTTCATCACATTTGGTGAAGTTATATCGGAGTTATATGACTAATGACAAACCTTCATAAAATATGCAAATGAGCTATTTATTAACTTGACACTGCCTAATGCTTCGAAGTATAATTAGATATATATCAGATCAATATTTGTTGCAAGTATCATCAAGTTTGGTGCAGGAATTTCAGAGTTATCTCACTAATAACAAAAGTTCATTAAATATGCAAATGAGAAGATAATTGACATGACACTCACAGTATCATCATAATGTTCTTAGATTGTCATCTGTGAAAAGTTCATGAAATTTTGTGCAGTATTTCTTGATATATGTCTACACTGTCATTACCGTCTCCATAGGGAAACCATTGTATGGAAAAAAACGATATTACATAACTTCATTAATATGCAAGCCACACTATCCAAAATCTAATCAGTTCTTGCAAGTAGCACATGGTACCTGTGTACCAAATCTGACTTGAATCCGTTCAGGCGTTTTTGAGTTATCGTGTAAACAGACAGACAGACAGACACACACACACACACCACCACACACTAACACACACACACACGCACACACGGACAGACAGACAGACATCGCTATGACAATAGCCCACGTGTATAAAAATACTAAACTCCTTCAATGTCATAAAATTGACTTTTTAAGGAAAAAATGACAATGCATCGCGCAGCTTCTCGATAGCTGGTAGCTTACCGGTTATTGCGTATTATTGACACCTATATATGAAATTGTGATTTCAAAATAGCCACTTAGCTTCAATGTGGCCATAGTTTCTGTGAATTATTTCAATCTACCGATCAGCTACAACGTTGTGGGTACGTTTCTGGCTCCAAACGCTCTATCTCTCCTGAGTTTCAGTGATGCATTCCTCAGCAGCTCATGGTCTGCTTCTTTAATAGTTTAAAGGTCACATGTGCCAAGTAATGAAGATGAGCATTTGGTAAGCGATACTGGAAGCCTACAACATATAATATATTTATGCTTCACTCATAATACACTGCGGGACCAAGGGTCCCTGTTATAGGCCATGCCGTGTAGCAGTTGTTAGTATTTTAAACACCAAAGCAGTGAAAACACCGCAACAACACTTTTTATCAATGAGACGATATATAAGGTAAGTTAATCTTCTACTTTTTGTGATGTCCATTTTAACTTAGTTTGTTAATTCGTCAGTAACTGACGTCTTCGTTTTTGTCGTTACTGTGCTGCTAATTGCCCAGGTTGTGACAAAAATGATGATATTGAGTAATCGAACAGTACCACCTATGCAATTGAGTTAGATATACTTTGTAGAGAAAAGAACGAACGCTCCAGACGATCTCTAGAAATCCCGACGACAGAAAACATGGTGCAACGCCAAGATTTGCTATCTTGTCAATATTTGATATATTTCAGCCATGGAAACCGAATTGTATGTCTTGTCAGGACACACTTTCATAAAATAATAAGACAAAGGTGGCGCATTTAAGATTTCAAGATCTGTCGGGTTGCCAAAATCCAAATGTTTATTCCTTGACAATCTTGTTACTTGTCGATCAAAACGTCTCTTATCGTAGGGTTTTCCAAAGAGCGTTTTTATTCACGTGTGTTTTGTCAACATAGATCGAAAATTATAATAAAAATGCCATAAAAGTGAATAATTTTTGTTTCTTAAAATCACGTCATTTGCGTTCGATATTTGCGATATTTTTCGGTATACGAAGCTAGCGATGCAAGAGGCCACAGTTATTTTGGTACTCAAGGCAACACACTACAGCTCATCTCATTTAACAAGCTTTGAAAAGAAAAACATCGGTCATTTTAAGGTAGAATGCGCTCTTGGGGACAACTATTCGGACTCTAAAATTTTTACAATACTTTTCTGGTCTACCAATTGCGGGAGGTCATTTTGAAGCGGTGGGAGTAAATAAAGTTTTCACCTTATCATTGTTAAAATCGAAAATTTGTTTACCTTCACGAAGTTAGCATAGGGATGGCGGCCATTTTGAATTTCACATATTGGTATATGTCAGATAATTTGTTTCACTAGCACCAAAATTGCGAGGTAACTCCTAATTATTATTCTTTATTTAATACGAGTATGGTTGAAAGTTTCTTTTAGCAAATGTTCAAGTCTTTCAGCTTCAAGGAGCGCGTTACTTCCATAAATGTAATAATCTCCATTAAATGTAACCCCGACGATAAATGTGATAAAAAATCAAGTTAAAAGTAATAAAAAATAGCACCCACAATTGTAATAACATAGGAACCATAAATGCAATAACGATAAATGTAATATCAATCAACCAGAAATGTGATAAAATCTATATCGTTATCGCAATTGAAGAATTGGTTATTAAAATATATTTATTAAATATACAATAATGTTAGTAGCGTCTGCTTTTATCAGTTAATTCATATTACACAAACATTTTGCACAGCTGTCCAATCTGAGAATTTTTATTATAAGAACGCATGGAAAGTATGGTTAGTTTATTCTTATCGTGGTGATGTATTAACGAAATGAAGGCAAGTTCATAGGATCTACCTTTGATGGTGATTTACGTCGTTATTACGGCGTGATAGTGAGATACATGGCGATATGTTGTTGTCAGAATTGCTTTGTGTATTGACCTTGGCCATATAACTTAGATCACTGATAACGGTTATATTTGTGATTCGTCCTAACGCGTGCTTTGAGACATCAGTGTTGACTCTTCATCAGTCCCTCAATTTATTTTGTATTTCCATATTTTAGTTTTGGTGTTTGCCATCATTCCTCTAAGATAGGTCAGAATCGTTATTTTGTTGTCTGACTAAAGTTTTGTGTTGTCCAGTGCTTGTGGTATCAACATTGACTTATTTCTGACCGGAGCCCTAGTTCAGTTTTTTCTTTGAGTTGGGATAAATTTTAAACCGGTGCCTAATGCATGTATTTGTTGTAGGGGTTTTGAAATAAATGTTTTATCTTTATTTTCTTATTAACCTTTGATTTGTTGCACGTACGTATACTAGAAGCCGTCCTGTTTTGTGTTAACGGTAATTGTCATTGATTTTCTCGAAATAAAAAAACAAAACATTTTGCTTGAAAGAGAAGGAAAAAGATTCAGTTCTGTCTTTATTCAAAGAGCTGACTGTGCTTGGTTTTCTGACGACTCCTAAAATTTTGTGATTTTGTCCTTTATTGCACTCTTTATTTTCATTTTATTTCGTAGAGGTTTTTCCATTTATGGAGTTTCAGTGCGTATTACATCTGATTTATTTCTAGCGAAGTCATACCTGTTCATGCACGATGTGGTAATTGCATATCGATGATTGATGAACTACTACGGCCCAATGAGTATCACACCCGAAAAATATGATCATACAAAGGAACTGTTCAGATAATAAGGCCAAAGTAATTAAATTCTTTGTTTTGCGTCCCCACCCGCGTAGGTTTTTAAGGTTTTCATGAAAAACACACACAATGTATTTGAATAGGAAATTTTAGGACATGACCGCTTAGCTTTTCTGAACTAAAATTTTGTTACAATTTTTTATTTGCTGCAATCAAATTACATTGTGTTAATTTTCTTGTGTGTGTTTTTCAGCCGCTTAGACGCGTACCTTTTCCCATTTAGAGTGGACGCAAAACAAAGAATTTAATTACTTTGGCCTAAGGATAAAGATCAGCGGGCTCGCAAACCTTCGACTTAATGACCACTCGTGGGCACCAGGGATCGATCAATAAAGAACAAGAGAAAGCTTGTTGTCAATTATGAACCATTTTAATTGAAACGATTTTAAAATACATGTATATTCCTCGAGCTACTTTCGTAACAATAAGACAAGAAACTCTTATATCACTAATTGAGTACACTAGTTCTGTGAATCCCACATGATACATTCTGCGTAACCGGTGACCCAAAACATTATTCTTACTTTGGTGTTTACATTTTCGGTTAATTAGACGCTCTTTTTATCAAGTTCAAGTTTAAGACGCTCAGTTACGATCGATTGGTTATCACACTTGAAGGTTCACTCTTCAATCACTGGTTCTCGAACTTGTAGATATGTGAAATGCTCGTTAATAATTTATCAAATAAATCAATTTCCTGATATCATAAGATGGGACCTTGAACACGACCCAAACCAAGATTGGCATTCTGTGCGAGATGTTTTCTGTGACAAATCCACAAGGGAATGATTAGCTGTCAATCACATGATAAACTGTCATTCACTGACCCTATACACCGATGGAGATTTACAAATGGGAGCCTGAAGATGCTACGCTATATACTTAAATCCATAATCGGATTAGCACATGCACTAAATTGGATTGTAAATAACCACTTCTCATTGCTGAACAAGCTTCCGTGGCAATACACCATAAATAAATTTTGAATCGAATTTATGCCCGTAGAATTTCAAGTATCTTCATCGGTTCGGAGATGCGGTCACTTGCTTGGAATGATAAAACAAGCCGATTGAGGAAAATATATTGTTGAAACGGTGTAATGGTGAGCATACTGATCAATGTTTAGCTCGCAGTTTAATTTAATTTACAACGTTAAGTCATTTACTGTACCGGACAGTACTTGTGATATACTGTAATCAATGCTGGTAAAGCCCTTCGTTGTATCGAATATTATTTTTCCATGAGTACACACGATTTCTTCATCGAAGAGACCTCCATTGCATGTGGCACGGTGGTCTTGATCTATGATGCCCGATAAGCAATGGCAAGCAAGTCGTTGCATTCGCAAACTCTTGTTTTGATATCGCGAAAGCCTGAACTAGACAATATAGTACTATGAATCAGCACAAAAAAAATGAATGAATGAATGAATGAACGAATGAATGAATGAATGAACGAACGAACGAACGAACGAACGAACGAACGAACGAATAAACAAACAAACAAACAAACAAACAAACAAACAAACAAACAAACAAACAAATAAATAAATAAATAAATAAATAAAAAAATAAAAAAATAAATAAATAGCTATTGGTGGGTGAAATGGACGTGACATCCTAACGACCTGGTTACTTCCAATATCGAAGCGACAATTATGAGAAAGTTAAGTGTCAGTAGGACGACTTAAAAACGGCCAAAACTACTCACTCAAAAATCAAATAGACATAAAACAATTTCGCCTCGGATCTGGTCTTTTGTCTTCGCTCGATCTAAACACCATCACAAATGTTCATATGTGTATTTGATTGCAGTCAGGTGAAAATGCACGCAGCGGAAGAGAGGGCTGACGTTTTGACTTGCGATGATCAAGATAGACCAAGGAAAGTAATATGTCGAACTCGTGTGATCTTATACAACATGCCACATTTCAACAAAGATGTAGACAATTCACATCCCACCTAACTCCGCGTTATATATCAATTCACATAGCGGGGATAAGTTTTCGGGATCAAAACGTACTGTCGCAGATTTACTTAATAGTACAACAAAATTATATCTATATGTTTGGCGTATATTTTTTACTTTTTAACGTAATAAAATATGGTGGAAGAGACCTACTGAAAGGAGTTCATGGGGACTGACTCATTCTTTAGGCTTTGACCTTATCACTTGAAATCCAAAGATGTCGACATTTAAGCATGAAATGGGAAACGTTCTTGCTGACCTGGTTTAATGGACAAACGATTCGTCATTGATGAGACGAGACTGTCTTCAGTTTGTCTGTTATCCAAGATTTAGCAGTTTTTGTACTATTCTAAAACAAACGTCACCTGAGGAATCGACCGATGAGTCTTACGTGGTGGCGCACATTGAGCTGAGCAGGCAATATGCTTCAATATAGATTCCGCGAATGTCAACATTCACATGACAATAGTACTCATTCCTCGTGCACGTACCTTTACAATGAATCCGCTATTCAACAGCTCTCTATGTACAGCAGCAAACGAGACTAGAAATACTCGAATAATCCGCAGTGAGAATTCGAACTTATAATCATATAATTATTCCAATCCAACGCTCACATAGTCATGTACTAGCCTCTGAGATACAATTCACACGATTTTACGCTGCTAAAAAGCTTCAATAGACGTCCCTGCTTGCAAGCATTGGCGAAGTTCGTACCTGCACAGCGCTTGCATAGATATGACATGTACGTATCACTACTCAGCAAATTGAAAACGGTTTTTTAGCTTGAATAAATATGAACCGTGAAAATAACATCTCACTCTGTAAAAAATGATGGCTTCTACGTAACCCTAACACATCGTTAGTGGCTCACAAGTAATACGAAATCCCACATGACATGATACCGAAATAGGTCTGCGTTGAGGGCAATCTATCGATTCTGTTTGACGCTATAGGCTTTAATTTCAGTTAATCAATGATACGTCTTGTTTGCATCAAAACACTGAAAACACCCCACTTTGTCAACGTGTATCCCAATTAAGTAAAGCAGAGCAGAATGTGACCCGAAGGCGAATACACCGAACGTCACCTACCGGTTAAATTTTATGAGTGATGGACTAATTTCTCTTTTCGTATAAAATGTCCGATATGCTCTGCTTGAGGTGCTTTGGGTAATCTTACAAGTGTGAAGTTTGTTACGGGTAGGTACTACATTAATTAGATTGTTTACGCTATGACTGAATCAGTCTGTAGACTTGGCTCTTCACAGTGCTTCTATCAAATCGATTTCTGACGAACACGATTGGAACTAATTTGGGATAATTAGATGATGAAGTGGTGTCTGTTTAACCTTCAAAATTAAGCTCATCTGCTTTTCTTTTTAAGTTACACATTTGTTTTTATCAGTAATTTGTAATATTGCAACATTCAGCTATAGGGTACCTAATACTTTTGAGAAATTTGAAAAATATAAAGATCCAATTGTCCCAAATTAGCTCCAATCGTGTTTGATGACAGTCTGTGTGTGTCAGGTACTCAAGAATGTGAAATTTCAATATTTTAGCTCTCTTATTTATTTCTTATTTCAACGAAAGGATCGTGGTTACTGGCAAAAGGCTTTTGATGTTGGGGCAATGATGCAAGATCTGAATATTTTGAACTCATAAAGACACGTGGTTAAAACCAGATTTTTATTTATGGATACGTTAAGCACTTTCTCGGAAAAAAATGACGTAGACATTTATTTCGTACAATAGTTTACAATGATAAAAAGTTAATTCGATTTTGAATGCAAGAGATAATACATAGAAGACACTCTACTGGCTTAAATTTCCGAATAACGTTAAAGTACATTATCTTTACACAATATAGGAGTGAGATTTTCCTCTTTATATTGGCTTAGAAGCCCTGTAAAGATTTAGTGATTTGTCTTACAAATTGCAACAGAAATACATTCTTCTTTCAGTGCATTCCTCAGAGTAAATGGTGTTATGTCGCTTGATAAGCGTTATTTAGAAGTGTTTAATTTAATTGAATTGAATTGTGTTTATTTCAGTACAGGGCTTCGGCCCATCGTACAGAGTATATACAAAGAATAGAATTTGAATCGATGGTCAGTGAACTTACAAGCTGTACATAAACATAGAAAAACTACAGAGACACATTGAGAATAGAGAATATTTCGTTTAATAAGAGAGTATTAAAGTGGCATTAAAATATTCTAATATAATGATGAAATCACATTCAACTCAGGTCCGGAAAAGTACCATCTCGACGTTTAAAGGCTGACCATAAATACTTAGAAAGTTATCAAATTATGTATGGGTTTTGAGATTATAAAATTCTAGTCAACTTATTATTTTCATGAATTTAATCTCAGAGACGTAGGTATACAATCTTCTCTTAAATCTTCGTAAAAAGTGGACAAATAAATACAACGTGCAATTCATTTTCGACAGCTCGAATGTCTTTACATTTTTACAATAAATACATAACCTTTCCTGGTATGGAATCTTTAAATGTCGTCCTCTTTCAAAATTGAGTTTGTGGCTAGAACAATGAAATTTCGACAACACAAATGTATACTTCTGACTCAGAATATTCAAGTATATTTCAGGTTCAAGTAAAGACTTAAATTTACAATACAGTCTTAATTTTGATGAGTCTGTGATCTCCAGACGCCGTTCTTATCGGTAACGATCCCTGATCCTCTGTGTAAATATACTCAAGAAATTTCCAACTTGTTGTTCAATCTAGGTAATACCAAAACCGAATCTACGAATAAACTTTTGATTTGAGTTGCCCATGTTTCTCTACAGGCATCAACTAAACTCTTTAAGTTTCTACTGTTTTGAATAAGAAGTAACTTCAACTAAAATGTGACACAACGTTTGAAAGAAATGCAATACAAAGGCAGTCTGCCACACTCACCAAGTACAGCTTCATTGTTTGCACACTATTTATGCCTGTTGCAAACCTACAAAATTTCATTTTAACTCTCTCTATACTTTATGAGTAAACAAAACCCCTAATTTCGCTACCGTAACAGATAGCGGGCACAATAACAGAGTCGAATATTTTAAAAGCAGCTACCTTTACCTTTTGTAATTTTGATACAATTTCAACTTATCTGCACAAAGACACTTGAATTTATTTCTTACTACTTTATAATTTGTCAAGTCATCAAACTTATTGAAAAGACGAAATTTACGTTATAAATCAAATTGTCTTCTTCTCAAATTATCACATTCAGAATCCCAGTACGGTTTGTAACCTTTACGTTTAGAACTTTGATTACCACCACTTGGATTTGATTTCAATTCTATATGCCATGACTTCGCTAGCATATCATGAAAAATAAGCGAGCCATCATTTACACTGTCACTTTCAAGTTCCATCCTACGTTTACTAAATAGAGCGACAGCGATATCATTTTGCACTTTCGCCCCTACAGAATTTAATAAGTCCGTATTCCAACTATATCTACACCAAAGAGAAACATTAATATGTCTGGTTAGTTTCCACATTTGTGTTTCTGGGGAAGGGAATATACAATGGATCGTAAAGTGGTCTGAAATGTCAATACTGTCAACTAAAAAAACATTTATGTTATCAAACATTGCCGATGAAGTCAGAATATAATCCACAACACTGGCACCAAGGTTAGCGGTGCAAGTAACTTCATCCTTAATGTCTCCCTGAAACGACTGTTCAAAATGTATACATCAATTTTACGACAACACCCAATAAACGTTCTACCGAAGGTATTTACAACTTCATCTTTTGAATTTTCCGGATCAAAATGATAAGCCTCCTCATTTTCCAACAAACAAAGACGATTCAGATCTGAATCATAACTGGTGTAATCATCCAAATTTCCGCTACGAGCGTTAAAGTCGCCCACTATAATTAAATCATAATTATCATGACTAACAGCAGTGCCATTAAGGCAGTGTTCTACACGGATGATACCGTTTGGTTCATCCGAGTTGTACACAGTGGATCCCTCTTGTGGAATATACTGCGTATGTGCAACTTACTTGTTTAAAACAATGTATTTTATGCACTATATATAGATGTATCATGTCAAAATAGCTGCAACATTTAAATTTTAAGATGTACATTAAGACCAACATGTTTTAACTTTCATCAATCGCCAACGTAGCTTTGATATGGTCCCTAGCGACATTGGAGCGCCCTTCCGACGACCACCGCCCTTTAACATTTGGTTACCTTCCACGTCTACATCCTGTTCAGTACGAAGAGGACTTGATGTATGCTACCAAGTAGAGGTTGTCTGATTGTACCAGTTCTTGTAAGAGAAGTTTGCCCTCTGGAGCTGGGATTCAACTCTATATCTCCGCCCAACTGAAGCAAACGGGTAACACGGGGATTGACTATCACTTCTGACGTGCCCGCCATATTTACACTTGTTTGTTGTCTAAATATATATAGGCATTTCATGTTGTCGCTAACCTTGACAACACAAGTCTTTAACCAGCAAATTTTGTAATATGCTAGAAGAAGTCTTGTACAAAGTGCATGTAAAGTTTACCAGAATCTTTCGCAAAGCAGACTTTCAAAAGCAATGATGATCAAGCCATTTCAAGCCAGCATAACATAAGTAATGAAAATGCAGAAGCTTGCACACCTGTACAAGAATTCGTTGGCCGGGGACCACTCAGTATGCGACGTCTACTGGTCAGTTGAGACAAGTCGCCAACTTTTAGGGTGGCAAAACACTCCAATGACCGCTCTCCAGACCAAAAGTCCAATAAAATGGTTGAAGTTCACCGCATATACCTCGTGGGTTTGCCAGGCAACAAAACCAGGATCGTTCATACAGCAAAAATACAAAAGTTTTCGGACACGAGCTGCTCCGACTTGACTACGTATGAGGTCACGTGACCACCATCTATATTCAGATGTATAGGTTTACTTAAATACAAAATTAAATGTAACCTCAACAATCGTTGTACAGGTGAGCGGAACATCTCTCCATAAAATCTGATGGACCTCTCTCTTAAACCTGTCTGACACTCTCAGAGGCGTGAAGTTTGACAATTTTGGTTCAGGGGCAATTTGATGTTCATTCTTTTGAACTAATGTTAATTCTGACACTTCTTTCCAGAAAGAACTGCGACTAAACCAATTTCTCGTCCTTCGCTTTTTTCAGCGTGAACTATGTGGCGACGTGATTGGACTGACAGCAGCAGCAGAGACCTCGGAGGATTGCACGCACGGAGCGCTTAAACTCTGCATCTCTGAAGACATAAATAAATGGATTGATCATGGAATTCAAGTAAATGAGCCAGGCGGACAGGTAATAAACCTCGTCACCCATGACACACGTTTCCGAGCAGACCGACTCTATGACAGCGATGACAAACCATGGTGTCCACAGGACTAGGAAAGTGGCCATTAGAATCCCAAACGATATGGCAGCTCGCCTGTCACCGGCTAGCCGGTTCAAACTTTGCGACTTGGCGGTGTTCAGTCTCAGAGAACAAACTTCCCTACTGTCATGCTTGTTGTGTTTTGCAACCCTCTTTCGTTCTTGGTAATCAAAGTCACTAAGTTCCGTCCCGACGTTCGTCGCGTATTTGCTCGCGGGAAAACCACTTGATTTATCATTCCTTGAGTATTTCTGTTTCTCGACACCAATTTCATCGAAAACTTCCCTATCTTTGACTTGAAAGTCTATAAAATTGTCTTCCATGTTTGGTTCACTGTCACCCTCTTTTGATCGGCGAGCGATAGCGTTCGCATGGACGTCTTCGTCGTTGACGAATGCCGGGTTATCAATACCTTCTACCTGCACATGAACATCGCAGAGTTCAAGTATGTTCTCGGCGACATCTTTATCGTCAATGTCTTCAGTTCCCACCGATTTATCGCAAGTCGCTGTTAAGTTACAGTATATATTTTCATCCATCTCCCATTTGGACGCACTGAACGTAAAATCAGTCTGTGTGGCTGCATCGCAGCCGTTGTCACTCGGGGCCGTGGCAGGTGTGTCGGAAAGCCAAGGCTTCCTCGGTTCTGGAGTTTCCAAATTTCTGTGGGATCTTTCGTTTTCAAATAAGGTTGAGACAACTACTTTACTCTCTCTTCGAACTTTGTCCTCCTTTAACCGTCTTTTGTTCTTCGTCTTATCGTTACTTTTAGCTTTGTCAATAGTGTTTGTTGAAACGCACCTCGCCAAACCGGCCGCCCCTGTCTTAGTCTTGCCACGGAGTGACCGAGCTCTGCGTCGGAGCACTAACCAGATTGTGAACGACAGGAAAAGGATACAGACGAAAGGAAGTAACATTGTTAATAAAGTATTCACCATCGCGTATGTTTCGTTTTCCGACCACTCCACATCGCAGTAGTAAGAATAATCGAGGATGCTTTCGCCCATCCAGTATTCCCAGAAAACGATGCCGGGGACCTCAGTTACGAAGGCCAGCAACCAACACGACACAATCATCGTCATGACTAACCCGTGCGTTCTCTTTCTGCGGTAGCGAAGGCCGTGCAGGATGGCCATGTAACGGTCGATGCAGATGGCCAGCATGGTGTATGTAGATGCCGTGTAGATCCAATAGTCGATCGCAAGCCACGTAACACAGGTAATTTTCCCAAACGTCCAATTTTCGTAGCCCATCAACGTTTCCCAGACTTCCAGTGGCATGTCAAACAAACCGGCGATGAAGTCGGAAAAGGCCAGGCTCACGTAAAAGTAATTGGTCAGCTTTCTGAGTTTCTTGTTGCACATGAAGGCAACGATTATCAGTAGGTTGGAAACGGTAGTTACAAGGGCGATTGTGGTCAGTACAACGGCCAGAGTGATGAAGGCCACGGGTCCGTAGAGGGGTCCATCGACTTCGGGGGTTTCAGTAGACCCATTAATAATATTATTCTGGTCAAGTTCTCGATTTAAGTTCCAGATCGAATCGATTTCACTTTGTCTGAAAGTGAGCAACGTGTTGTTGTGAACCGACCAACTGGTAACATTGAACTTCATCCTTCATCAGCCAGTCATCGGTGCAGTCGGACAATGTTATCTGTTGAATCGGTTCGCGCTCTGTGCATCGAAAAGCCTCAACTCACTACTGTCATGAGGCATTTTAAAGATATATTCAAAATATGAGTAGTTGTATAAAATATATATAACCTAGCATAGTGACGTCGGAATACCTAACAAGTAAAGAGCTCCTGCAGCTTTACCAGGTGCATGCGAGTTTCTGTACCTGTCTCCTTGTTTACGCACCACCGTGTCTTCCGCAGGTTGCCACAGCTGTGGAAATCATTATTAATAATTAAAACAGATAAATAAAATACTAGTAAGTAATCTATACAGGGTGATACGTCTTGTATCCATGCTAGAGGTATTAATATTCATCTAAACACGGATCAACAGGATGTAACATGAACTACCTGTAATGAACATAACTGCTTACAACTGCTTATAATCAAGTAGTGGTCAAATTTCCTTTGCAGTGAATATGACTGATTTGTTTTTCATCCCAACCCGTATAAAATAACGAAATATAGAAATGCGAAACTCTGTGGGCTTGCTTCATAAGGTTCGTAGATGAATTGTTACAACGTTTGACGAGGCCAGATAACTCCTTGTAACAACGTAAAACACAATATATCTGAAGTTTGAGTACCTGTCAGGTTTCAAACACCATCCATCGATAAAAACTTGCCGTTGTGCCTATCATGGGTCACCATCGAGTGATATACAGTATTCAAGCATTAGCTAATCAATGTAAGCAACCAGATTATTTTGTATCATTGTCCTTTCAACACGATCGGAATTAATTTGGGAAAATATGATCTTTTATATGTAACTGTTCAAATTTATCAACAGTGTTCGGTGCCCTATCGCTGACAGTTGCAATTTACAAATTACCCAGAAAAGGAAGTGAATTGCAAAAAGGAAAGTAGAGCTTAATTTCGCTGATTTAACCAACATTACCACAAGACAGTGAAAGGATTCACTGTCAAATGTAACGAATCTCGAAGGGACGGACGCTTATAATGTCATTAACGCCAGTAGCACGCTGAACTTGCAACTTGTTAGTTTATAGTTAGTTGGTCCATGGACATCCATGGTTGGTCAGTCAGTCAGTCAGTCAGTCAGTCAGTCAGTCAGTCAGTCAGTCGTTTAGTCATTTAGTTAGTTATAGCATAGAGAAAGATAGATAGAGTGGCAACGGGTATTGTTTAAGGCGTGAAGCGGTTACGTAACCCATCCATGTTCGCCTCGCCTCAGGTTGCCCTCGCCTCTCTTTTCCGAAGAGTGCCGACCATGAATCCTTCGGTAATTTTCGGATTTTCGCCAATTGTTAAGCGAAAGTATGTTCGGCAAAGTTTGTGTTGTTGTTGTCGTGTGGTGCTGAGCAGAATTGACGTGCTGGCGAAAACGGGAGTGTTTTGAGCTTCAGAAAAATGAGTTTTACCGTTTTAAAAATTCCTCTCATATTTTTATGAATATATAATGAGTGTATTTGAACCAAATTTGAAAGTCTTTTATCGATACTGTCTGGTTTTACTCAATGGTTTACGGTCAGCCATACCGTCTTTTACACGTGCGTCAAGGAAGGACATGTTTATGAAACTGCTGGCGTGTTATGTTTTGATTGGCGTGAAGCAGTGTTTCTGGCCTGAGAGCTCACAAAGTAACTATGGTTGCTACGCGACTGGCAGTACGATGCCATCTCGTCGTATTTTTCGCATAATCTCGTGTAATTATCAACCACAAACAAAGCCTCCAAAAAGTTTAACACCTTTGAAGTTCATTTTAATATGAAAAGCCAATAGTCTACCGAGACGACCACGGAACAAAAGGCATGCAAGTGTTGCCACTCTGTCTATATGTTTCTCTGTGGTTATAGTGACATGAGGTTAAATGACACATTTTGTCCCAGAACAGAAACAAAAGATGACTTCCCTGCCAGTGGTCTTGTATGTCACTTTGAAAACAACAACAGAAACAAAGGGAATGCATTACACATCAGAAATATTGTGACAATATCCCAGTAAATCAGATAAATCTTCCACTTTATTCGGAGAGGCAACACAATCCTTGACATCTTGCGACCAAACAATATACGTATTTCGAAAAGACGTATCGACACATAGGTGTATCGCTAAAATGTTATTTTCCTTGGTCTCAAGTACTTCAAATACGACATGCTTGTACAAGCAGGCAACATGCCATTCTTTTTTCAACATACACAATACAGCCATTTGATTATTTCATTCATTCCGTTTGAATTTGATCAATATATGTATGTATATCATTTTGGTCGAGAAATGTCAATCACACGATTGCATTTTGATTAGTCAGAGTATGAGGGCTACTTTTTATTGAGCCTATTGAAAGTAATACAGTGGATGCCAAGCGTCGCGCTTCTTTTTTTTTTTTTTTTTTTTTTTTGCAATGAACAAAATTTTTTATTGACAAAAAAAAAACAAAAAACAGAACAGCAGACAAAGAAGCAAAAAAGAGACAAAAACAAAACTGGGAAACAAGAACAGAGTGGTGTACAGAGTCAGCTTTTTAAATTTGCTGAAAAAGGTCGAGAAAAGGCGACCACTTTTCATTATGAGTGTCAAGCTTATCTTTGGACTTAGCTATACATAATTCAATATCATGAATTTTTCTGAGGAATAAAACAAAACCCCGAAAAGAAAGGGGTTGCCCTGCAAATTTTGATCTGTAAATATATTTACGAATTACCAAAGAAATAAAGTTCACATTAAGATTATCTGCTGGATCACCAAGAATCATACAAAGCTTTGATGGAGTCGAACTAAGAGCTAGTGACCTACCAATTGCATGCATAATATTTTGCCATAGGGCTTTCGTATGGTTACAGTTGTAAAATAGATGTTCTATTGTCTCTGGAAAATTCTGACAAATTCCACACAAGTTCGAAGGATATTTAACAGAATTAAATGAATAAAGCTGTTGATTTGTGTACAAAATGTTATGAAGAAGTTTAAATTGAAACACTCTTGACTTGCTATCAATTGAGACTCTATAAATCAGTTTGTACATCTTATCCCATTCTAAACTTGGTAGTTCAAGAGATTTTTCTATTTGCTCTTCAGATTTTGGTCTGGTTATAATCTTTTTCAGCAACATATCTTTGAGTTTGGGTTTAGATAAAGATTCAAGTAACAGTTTTTCATCTTCAATACAAATGAAAATTTCATTTGAAAACTGTTCTATTCTTCTATACTTCAGAGAATCGGGAATTAAATTCAGCAAACCCATCCATTTCAACTTATTATTCAAACTTAAACCTTTCCTTTCAAATTCTCTCCATGGGATCTTTGTTTGACCCTTAAACAGGTCCGAAATAAAATGAATTCCAACATCATTGAAGTTTTTATAAAAGATGGATTTTCCACATAACAAAATATACTTGTTGTTCCAAATTAACTGGTCTTTATCCCCTGTTATCTGATTGACCTCTGACCATGCATCCAAACACTCACCAATAAAGTGTGTACATGTGATTGGCAGTGATTTCTTACTGTAGTTACACTGAAATAACAATGAACCACCAACTGTTTTAAGGTTATCAAGTACAAGCCTTTTCCATGGGTGTTGCGAATTACTGAAAAGTAATTGTTTAATTGTAAGTATTCTTTGAACCCTTTTCATGATAAAAAGATCTGGCATTTTGAGCCCCCCTTGGCCCACCTCCCCAATCATTGTCTTCCTTGCAACTCTGTCTTGACCCTCCCAAAGGAAATTGTAAGCGATTTTATGTATCTCCTTAATCAAATCATTGGACACCGGAGAGTTTAAAATTACGTAAGTAAGCTTGGATAAGGCTAACGTCTTAAGCACATGAATTTTACCAATAAGACTCAATTTTCTAGTTTTCCAAATCTTAAGCACATTTTTTAAATTTTCTATTGGCTTACAAAAGTTTTTTTATTGAGCAAAAACAGGATTATAGAAAAATTTAATCCCAACGATTTTGATGGTGGGGGTGGGCCATGTGACCCCGAATGGCCTGTCCCTTCTGTCACGTCATTCCCCAGCAAAATTGCTTCACGTTTCTCAGTATTAAT
Organism: Ptychodera flava; assembly: GCF_041260155.1. Classification (NCBI taxonomy): domain Eukaryota; kingdom Metazoa; phylum Hemichordata; class Enteropneusta; family Ptychoderidae; genus Ptychodera; species Ptychodera flava. The sequence goes on from NC_091933.1 coordinate 28,810,787, forward strand.
TTTCAGACCCGAACTACTATGAAAATTTTTAAGAACATCAAAAAGAACTGAAACAGACTCCGTAGACCCTAAAACAGGTCATATCATCTGCAAAAGCATATTCCTTTGCTTCAGTGCCTGGAATGTTTACACCTTTTATATCTGTATTTCATTTTCTGGAAAAAAGTGATTCAAGAACCAAAATAAAAAGCATAGGAGACAGAGGATCTCCTTGACGAACTCCTCGTTCTAAATTGAAATAACCTGTGTTGTAACCATTGTTCATAACAGTGCACTCAATGTTACAATAAAGAGCCTTGATCCATTTTATAAAGGAATCGCCAAAATTAAAATGACTCAGAACTTTAAAAAGAAATTCCAACTCACAGTGTCAAAGGCTTTTTCAAAGTCAATTGCTAATAAAATTGCTGGAATAGAATTTTTTGAGGTATAATGGAACATTTCATCAATGAAACGTATGTAATCGCTAATATTTCTACCTTTAACAAAGGCTGACTGTGTTTGTCCAATAAGCCAGGGAAGGCACTGTTCTAATCGACGCGCTAAACACTTTGAAGCCAGTTTCATATCAAAATTAATCAACGAAATCGGCCTCCAATTTTTTAAGAATTGTTTATCCCTCCCTGGTTTGTCAATTAAGGTAATAACACTTTGTCTCTGTGAATTTGAGAATTTACCCTGGGTATAACCTAGGTTTAAAGCGTCAATGACTATATCACCTATCACTGGCCAAAAGGCAATATAGAATTCCTTTGTCAGGCCATCATTGCCTGGGCTTTTATTCTTAGGAAGGGCATTTAAAACTTTAAATACTTCAGTCGGGGTTAACGGGCCTTCACAAATGAGTTTCTGGTCTGGAAGTAACTGTGGTAGCCCTTCATTCAAAAAATAATCCACAGCTCTATTATCCACTTCTCTTTTACTGTATACATTAACATAAAAAGATTTAATTTCATTTTTAATCTCTTGTGCATTCTTTAAAATAACATCGTCATTTTTCTTTAAGAATTTAATGGTTGAATTCTTCTTATTAATCTTTTCTAAACTAAGAAAATACTTATTATTCTTTTCTCCTTTTTCATACCATCTTGCTCTAGAGCGGATAATGGATCCCTCTGTAATATAATCATACTCCTTCTCTACTTCAGTTTTAGCATCTTCTAATAACTTAAAATTTTCATTATTTGGAGTGACAGAGTAGATATTTTCCAATAGTTTTACTGTATCTTCAAGATCCTTAATTTTACTTTTCCTATTTTTGGTTTTATCTTTACTGTACCCTACCGTATAATCCCTAATTTTATATTTAATGTACTCCCACATAGCAATTTTATCACCCTCACTGTAGCTGTTAATCCAAGTTCTAATACTGTTTGTCAAAGAGAATACGTAGGTTTTGTCAGAAAGTAAACTTTCATTAAATTTCCAATAACCTGGCCCACGTTTCCAATTTTCATCCTGCAAAACTAGAGAGACCGCACAGTGGTCAGACTCAATACCTGGAACTATTTTAATATTTTCCACACTTTGCTGAAGAAAATCAGAAATAATGAAATAATCTAGCCTACTCTGAATTAAGGCAGGCTGCTGTCTACGCCATGTAAAAGCCTTTTGATCACCATGATAAACCCGCCAAGTATCGAGTAAATTGTGAGCATCCCAGATTTCGTCAAGGATTCTGATTGAGCCTTTCCAAGGCCTTGGGTTCCCCCCTGATCTATCCAAATTTACATCATAAACAAAATTAAAATCCCCTCCAATGATCACTGTCGTCGCTTGATTTAAACACTTCTCTACTAACAATTTGGAGATGGTATTCATAAAAGAAAGGTGGTTCTTTTCATTATTAGGTGCATACACATTTAGAAAAATATAAGGGCAATCATCCAAGTCAACAGAGATCAAAATATACCTTCCATTTGCATCTATTATTTTATCCTTAACAACTAAATTTGGATAATCAATAATGACCATCACACCTTTACTATTTGTAGACCCATGAACAAAGTAACATTGACCTCTAAATTGTGTTTTCCAAAATTGAATGTCAGCACTACTACTATGTGTCTCTTGAAAGAAAGCCACATTAATCTTCTTATGGTTAAGCCAAATCCCCAATTTTCTACGCTTTCTGTAGTTACGAAGCCCTCCTGTATTCAAAGTTATAAGTCCAACTTCCATGTAGTTTGTAAATAAATTACCTCATTTTGCAGTTCTGAACACCAACTTAGAGAAACAGAAAGAAAGAACACTGAACATAGAAAAAAGAGCACAACGCAAAAACACCAAATCTCAAAAAACCTGACACCGTCCATCAAAAAAGGCAAACAGCCCGCAAAAAGCTCAGTGCCAGAAGTGTACAAAAGAATTTACCAATCATTACTTCATTTTGGCTACTAAGTGACACATTTCATACACCTGTGAACAGGTGGTTTGTCCAGTCTATTGTTCAAGGTAGTATTTCGATTACGTTGTAATCGATACCTACATAATGTCATTATGTGTCACTTCTTTCATTGACCCGTCTTCATTCTGTACTGCAAGTGTAGCAGGGATTTTCCATACTATGTAGCATTTCCTCATCGGGTTTTCTTTTCTAAAATTCTTTCTAAATATAAGCAGTTTCTTCCCCTCGTCTGCTACTTTCTTGGACACGTCATCGGTGACAAACACATGTCGACCTCTATACTTGTTATCCTTCAAACAGCTTGGGGCCGAGTACAGTATTTTCCCAGCTTCTGCGGCGTTGACGAATGCAACTTTTATTGGCCTTGGCAAATTATTCGGAAGTGGCTTTGCTGGAACTCTGTGAGCTCTTTGAATAGCAATGTCTTTATCTACGCCTTTCGCATGCATATGTTCAACGACGAATTTCCGAATAAAATCTTCGCAACTGTCACCCTCTTCTGCCCCTTCTGGAATATTTCTAAAATTTAAGTTAACTCTACGACTTCGGTTTTCTATGTCTTCACTTTTTTCTTCCATCTTGCTTAAACGTTTTTCAGTTTCATAGAGTTTTATACCTTGAGTTCTTTGAAGTCTTGTTCGCCAACCACCTGTAGCTGCTCGGCTTTCTCATTTTCTTCAAGTCTTTCGTACACGTGGTTGAGTGAAGTCTCAATATCCTCAACCTTGTTTTCGACTACTATTACTCGAGCATTCAGCGGTTCAATTTTTGCTATATCCGCCTTAATTTCGAACAACAATTTCAGTATCAATTCGGTTCTATCCTCCTGTGACAGTTGCATGGCGTTACGGAGGTCACCGCTAATAGCTGAGCTATGTGAACTTCGTTGGCCACGTTCTTCTTCTTGCTGTAGGCTTTGCTTTTTTGCCGGTTGCAGCATATCGTCAATCCTTCTCGTGATAGGTTCTTGTTGCGTTCTCTTTGTACCACTTCTTGTTACTACACCTTCTGTCATTTTCAGTTGCCAATTTTAGTTTACTGCTGCATTTTCCACCTCTGGCTCACGAGCTACCTAGATGACCACCTTCTCCAACCGACGCATGCCATGATCGCGTCGCGCTTCTTAACCTCCGCACCCCCTCCCTCCGCCAATCAACTCCCAGTGTATACATCGACAACTTTGCAATCGCACTTGTTCGTGAAAGTGCCACGGTCCCGAGGGAAGGGCATCGTGTCGACCAACTCAGATGACATCGTAGCGAAGATATGAAGCGAGACTTGTACAAGTGGAAGTGGCAAATTTCAGTGACGATACGTTAATTTTGGCATACATCTGTCGTCATCGAAATATGATGAGACTAATATGTGTAAAATAGCATCCACCGAAGTTTCCGACATGAAAATGATGATAACATCATCGATCTTTATCTAATTCACAGTGATGCCTGCGGTCACATTCATAGGGGCCTTAGTTCCGCAGTAATCGTTATCTTCAAGAGATAGTCTAATTACAATATTCAGCATTCGGTCAATAGCAAAGTTAGAATCGTACATTCCTCAAAATGTGACAGAAAATCACATTTCCCAGATTACTTCAAATGTAAATTATGAGATTTCTCATTGTAACTATTAAATGGCCGCAAAATGCACCGCACATGCTGCAAGTGCTAAAAGAAATATTTAAAGGGGATTCGTTTGTGAAATTGAAGCCTGAGTACACTTCGTTCAAGGTCGTCTTATATATTTATCATCATTTGGTATATCGACATATCAGTAAGCTTATACATGGACAAAGGTAGAAAACGCGAGTGTAAAAATCGAGTAGGATATTAGGTTATTGTCGAAATACCTCTATACCGATTTACCTATTTCAACTAGATATATCGTTTGGCAGGCGAAATGTCACGGATTAAACACGCCATGCTTACTGTAAGCGTTGCCGGTGAGACAGATCGACGTAACAACCTTTCCGCTTGGTATTAAGTTTTACACAAACATAGGTACGTAACTTTGCCTTTTCTCTGGCATATTTCAGCCAGACTCTTGATTGAACAACAACTTCATGGTACCCATTGAAATGTACTATACGCAATATATAACATTGCAGTAAAGCAGTTTACATTTCTTGGCACATCACTGCATCACTGATGAAAAGAATTGTAATTGACTCTAGCCAATCGTTTGAATCTTCTAGATTAAAAGTTCCTCTCATTGTGTTCATGTACATTGTCTTAGTAAGCTAAAATGAAAGGTGTTTCAAAGCGAAACACTGATGGAGAAGCATTATCCTCTTTAAAAATTTGAAAACGTTTGCAAAATTTAGTATGGTTGCAACTTTTAATTTTATCCAATGCGTCTGATGTATTGATCTGGTAAACTGTAATGCGTACTCCTGACATGTGTCCGTTGATCGGGTATCCTTTAAGGTGAATAAACTAATATTGATTACCTTTCAGGTGCCTCTAAGGCGATACTTGTCCAACAAACAAACTCCATAGACTGCAATTGTTCGTAGTTTTCTTTTGATTTAATTTTGTAGAATTTAGACTATAATTTAAGAAACCTGGTATACTATTAATCTTCCTGGTATTTTTACTGGAAGACTTAAACTATTCAAATGTTCAAAGACTTAGTTTAATAAATGAATTGGAAACCGTAAACCGAACCGGGAAGTTTTATGAGCTTACCACATCGGCGAAGTCAAAACCAATTTATTTCGTTGAAGCCTGTAGAGTTGGCCATATGAATCGAGAAAGGCAATTAGGTAATTGGTCAATGTCAGCCTCTGAAAACAACAATCACTCGGCGGTGATTCTTCAAAGCGGTATCCTTGTCCCCCGAAAGCAATTTCTCCGGAAATCGATCTTCTAACGAACTCAGGAGAAAAGTACGAATTCACTGAAATAAAGCAAAACTTCAAAGATCTCAATTAAGTTAACGTAAGGTAACTAAGTTAAACTTTGTCTTGTGTATGCAACCCTAAAAGGCGATGTATTTTAAATAGGTCATTTTTCCATTTAGTTCGAAATAAACCGTAAAAAGGCACTTGTATGGTTTTATCTGATAAAATGAAGTGCGTGTTTTTCCAGATTAGTCTTTTAAGGAACTGAGTCATTAGGGAATTAATCGTGAGAACACCTTTACCGAAGCGGAACAACAGCATAAATACTCTAATGTGAATATCAAATTGAAATTATGTTATTTAGGGTAAATTAAGAACATATGTATACCTTATAGGCATAGTGCTTAACATTTATGACAACATTACTCGTTTACAGCATCACCGCTACCATATCAAAGTCGCAACAGCATTTACCGTGTTTGACATATACATTTTAGGGGCAGCGGTACATGGTTACACGGTCAGATCAGGCATCCCCGAGAAATCTCCAATGGTACAAATCATAATGAATCATGGGATATCTCCAGTATTGTTTGTACTATAGACTCGAAAGCTCGTCTATCAAATACTGAATGTCGTGTTTAAAACTAACGCGTCGAAATCGTTGGTTGCTTGAATAATTCAATGCGTAATGTAATAGGAGACTGGTTCAGATCGCATTCTGTTCGGAATCTTTCATAATTTACTTTACTCGAGGCGCACTGAGACTTGCAAAGTTTTAATAACTTTTGTTATCAATGTGACCTTACTTGGAAACGTATAGCAAAGTTTATTGATGAAGTTTTGGTCTGTGGGGGCGGGGCGGGGCAGGGGGGCTTATAGTACATCCACGCCACCCACGATATACTCAATGATCAGTAGCTTTACATCAATTAACCTTGAAAGTTAAGCTCTGCGGACATCGAACTATTTAAAGATTGAAAGCCACAAAAATATAGAACGAAATCCTGACATATGTGTCGCCTTGTGTGCAGGCTATACACGCCTCGAAATGATCACGAAGGATTTTAAAGTTTTGCTCTAACTTTGTTCATAGAAACTTAAAACCTATCTCTGTTAAAATCAAGACCAAAACCCATAGATCACCGTGCAAATTTTGGCACTAAAAACAAATGAGCCATGATTTATCAGTAGTTGATTAAATGGCCTAAACCTGTTTGTTAATTCCCTTGGGGAAAACCACGTATTTTTTATTTTTACAAGAAGAACAAAACGAGAAGTCAAAACCATGAGTGTCACCCACAAGCTTCCAAACAAGTCCATGTAAGCAGTATACCAAGAAAGTATTGTTAAATAAGAGAATCTGAAAAGCTGTCCCCATGGCGAATGCGATCAATGTTGATCTCATACCCGGTGCCTTCCTAGAACTAAGTTACTTTTATCCTGCAATAAAATATATGCGTCGTTCATGTGAAGTTAATTACCTATTAAACAACCGAAATCGCCTCTGTGGCTTATTCGAGGTCTAGATATCCCGGGAACTTCTATGCTTTCATATATATTTAACACGTGGTATTGCATATTTAATTGAACAAAGCTGCCCGACAGCGGATTTTCAAATCGCTGAACTGAAACAAAATGGATTGCTAACATGTGTCCTGAGCATATATACTCGAACATATATTGACTTGACTGCAAACTATTTGCAAGATCAACCCGTCGAAATGATTGAGAATACATGTTGATTGAAGAAATGTTTTTGCGATTAATTATTGATTCTCTTCGGGGTCCTAGATTATTCAATATATCACCACTCGTTACATCACCGTAACTATAAAAAAGATCAGGGGAGTTGGCGGCAATCTGGATAGTACACGCGCATCAACTGAAAGTCCATTGCACGTTGAGTATCAGCGCACCAGAAATGATGTTGTGGATGATCGACACACATCGTTGGAACCGTTTCAGGATGTCGTTGTCACCCTTAAACGGTGAGATAAACTCCCCTGCTGTCAGTGACTGGCAATTGAATGCTGAATTCTTGTACAACATCTTTCCAAAAACACGAAATTGCATCAATAGGAGAAAGTGTAAAATCAGGAAATGATGTTGTTGGATCGAAACGCGTTTGCCTTGTCGGTCAATGTACCTGCAGTGTTCTTTTACGTTTATCAACACATACCAAATGCATTTTACAACATTTTTTTGTCAGCCTTTTTAAGTCTTGTACAATAAGCGATCGACAGTAGTGAAATAATGGTGAGGATATTTAAGTTTAAGGGGTTTTACTTTCATGCAGAGAGCAATAAAACACAAATGTTAAACTTTCTGTCTTTTATGACGTAATTAAAACAATAAACAAAATCAAGTGGAATATGTCAATGGATAGTTCAAAGTCCATGCTTTTCTCTCGTCTCAGCTATTCTTATGAAGAATGAACATGTACATCCAAAAGCAATAAATATGGTTATAAAGGAAGTCTAGAGACGTTCAACAGAGGCGTTCGTGTGAAAAGAACAATCTGAATGTCGAGAAGGAGCTCTCCAATTTAAATCGTTAAAAGTGATTGTATGGGCAAATCAGAAATACTGATGTTTATGGACAATGGCGTGCCAACGATTTTCACATAGAGATGTGATGGCTACATATTGAGTTTGTGTAAAATGAGCATGGTTGTTGGAAGAAAACCATGGAAAAACCTACATAAGTATGACGACATTATTGCATTCATTAATTCAACCTACATTAGTTCAGAGTTTAAGGGACTATGTATGTATGTATGTATGTATGTATGTATGTATGTATGTATGTATGTATGTATGTATGTATGTATGTATGTATGTATGTATGTATGTATGTATGTATGTATGTATGTATGTATGTATGTATGTACGTATGTACGTATGTATGTGCGTGCTTCGCCTCGTATATTATGTCGAGCAAAGTTTGTTTTATGGGCCGGTATAGGGTGTACATTATTGCTATTATTCCATTGTTTTGGCAATGTCAGGGAATTCATAGATGTGGTAAACATCTTGCCACAAAGCTTGATAAATATCGGATACATTATCAGAAATAATCTGGGAATAACGTCATAAAATTCACTGGTCTTGACAAAGTTGTAATGTATATCACATATGGATGGTATGGTGGGCTTGAACACAGACACATAACATTCTTAACATTTCACAATCAAACCGACCAAACACAGGACTGTAAATACTATTAATACAGTAAGGGACTTCAACAACGATCATCCATCGCAGACCATCCATCATGACTTCATCGCAGACCTTTCAACAGGTCTTACTCGAGACAACCCCGATCGCGGTACGTTCACCTGCAAATGCCTACATATTTGGGATATTTGGGTAACAACAACAATGATTGTACCTAGCTCCGACTATCCTGTTGTAAGGGAACTATTTCAATGAAGTACATGAATAACAACCACAACACTCCCATTGCATCGGACATGAATTGCTTCGATAGTAAGTGGCCAGCGTCGGACGTTGTTTGCCATGTTCCATGGAATATCGAGAAATTTCTTCCGAAAGCGTAATATAGAGACTTCTGGATGAATAGGCCATTTAGAGAGAGACAGAGACATATCGCCTAGAGACGATAGGAAGAATTCGTTACAGAGGTAACATGTCTCACACAGAGGTTAATTCAATTCAATTCAATTCAATAACTTTCTTATCCACAATAAGTGTAGAAATTTGCCTTCAGGCTCATCATATACAAATTAAAATAGTACAACTAGCAAGAGCATTCTGTAAAAAGGAACGCTATTACACATTGAAATGCTTAAAAACACACACAAGGTAGCGACATAGATACAAAAATTGAAACACAGACGGATATAACAAAGGACCAACTTGAGGTTTAAAACAACTACATCGAGTTTGAGTTTAAAATTGAAACTGCTGATGGAAGAAATGACTTTTTGAAGAGGTTTTTCTTTGCACGAGGAACCCGAAAACGTCTCCCTGACGGGAGTTTCTGGAAGTAACCATGGAGAGGGTGATCAGAATCATTGACAATATTTTGCGCTTTCCTTTTCACTGCCAGCTGGTAAAGGTTTACAAGGGAATTTTGACGACAGCCAATAATTTTTTCTGCCATCCTCACAATACGAGAAAGCTTACTTCTGTTTCTGACAGTCAAATTTCCATACCACAAAATGATATTATAGGTTAAAACACTCTCAATGAGGGATCTGTACACCATTTGTAAGATATTTTGACTCACATTGAACGATTTGAGTTTCCTGAGAAGGTATAATCTTTGTTGGGACTTTTTCGCTATATAGTCAGTACTTTCATCAAATGTGAGTTTTTATCTAGAAATGAACCTAAGTATTTGAAACATGAAACGACTTCAACAGATTCATTGTTGATTGTGACAGGAGTAAAACCCGGGCAAACTTTACAACCAATTACAAGCTCTTTTGTTTTACTAATATTCAGATCTAAATAGCTATCTATGCACCAGTTCTTTAAAATTTCAACATTATGGCAATATTCAGAAAGAGAATCTTCCTTTTTGAGTAGCCCAACAAGAGCCATGTCATCAGCAAATTTGAACAAACAAGATATTGCAGTATTGAACCTCATGTGATCTGTGTAAATAGAAAATAGAGTAGGTGATAACACGCAACCATAGGCGGATAATGCATCCATCAGTCGTTGACACCAATATTAATAATCTAAATACCAGGATCTCGATGATAAGTCGATTTTTTTACAAAACAGACGCATGCCTAATTAGCGGCAAAACCCCAAAAGACGCGACACATTACATTATTTTACTTCTTCTCAGAATAAGGTTATCAATAGCACACTCGCTGTGAAGTCTGAGGATCGTTACATGTTCTATCAGACTGTCTGGAAGAGCGAGAGTGTTCTCCGGAGTGTCTGTGAGATTACTTTCCAGATGGGATCTACAGATTCGTCGTACCTACGGACAATTGCCATTAAATGATTGCATCAGCATCTTTACCCTACGAAGCTTTTATAAGAGCAAAAAAGTAAATTTACCCGATGAGCTCGAAGAGGCTTTGTTGCAGGCGAACAACAGAGTAAGTAATCCTGCTACGTTTAAGAGTCCAGCTCATTCCCCAAGGCTATTTTTGCAGAATCTCGCTTTGAATTACATAGCTGTAGGAGACTGTATGGAATAACAACTCCTGTGCCATGCCGATAACCATTTTTCCTATGTATGTATATCCTCCCTTCAGTTATTAAGGGCTCTGCCAACGACGGGCGTGAATATCTGTCTAGATGCTTAAAGTAAATATTGGCATTTGTGGTCAATATCCTTAGTATTCTTTAAGACTAGATGTTCAACCTTAACCTGTATAGGGCCAAGTCACCTAATTTCTCAACAGCTGTCGTCTTTAGTTATGTACCTATATTGGTTTAGTTGTGTTGGAACTCTTCTCTTATTGAGGAGGAATAAAGAAACAACAACGTTTAACAACAACAACTCACTTACTCACTAACACATTTGCTTGCTTACTTACTTACTTACTTACTGACTTACTTACTTAATTAATAACTTACTTACTTACTTACTTACTTACTTACTTACTTACTTACTTACTTCTTACTTACTTACTTACTTACTTACTTACTTACTTACTTACTTACTTACTTACTTACTTACTTACTTACTTACTTACTTACTTACTTACTTACTTACTTACTAAATTACTTACTTACTTACTTACTTACTTACTTACTTATTTACTGATATACATATACTCATGATTCATCTACTCGTAACTCACATACTCATAAGTGTTTAGAATTTGGTCACAGATTATTTTAACAAACAGCACTAACTTAATTTTCTTTGCATGGATTCCCAAGTTTGCATGAATTGGAGCAAATCTACGCTTACTGCAGCATGATCGATAAAAGATGTCAGAGTGTTGACTGTCTGGACATTGGAAATATCGTTCGGGTAAGATTTCTAAGTTTGTCTTTTGAGGTGAAATTGATTCTTCTTTCAAGGTTACAATGCATATATATATAGGGTGGCACATCATCATGAAAGTAAAGCAGTGAATTCAAAGTTAGAGTTTGGTCATGTGATACTAAATAATTAATCCGCGGAATTGCTTCTGCTTTTGCTGATTTTATCTGTTATAAAATGCCTCAAGGTCAGTTGCAAACATTCAAGTTCGGCATTGTAATTTCCTAAGTGCTTGAGCAGCAGGTAATCAATTTGTTGTTGTTTCATTACATACTAAATAAGTATGTCTGCAGTGATGTGGCATTGAGCATAGGAAAACTATTTACATTATTTACTTGTCGGACGCTTCAGTTTTATTTACACAGTGTAATGTCGATATTTAGAGGGGGTTCAAGTCCCGGTAGATTCAGAGTAGCAGATTCACTGTCGGGGACGGTGAATTCGAGACTCTACCTCTTCCTGTAAATGCTCTAGCGCCCGTTGGATGATGGATTAAATGAATTTAAAATTTGAATCTAAAATTTAAAAATTTAAATTTAATTTATATTTCTTCATTATAATGGAAATCTACCAGCGATATTTCCTTTACTTTGATTTACCAAGATAGACTACTTTGTTCGTAATTTCAAAACCCAATCGACAAAATATTTTTACTTCGACTTGCATGTAAATACACCGAATGCAAAAATCTTACTTTTGCTACACCTAGTTTTATCGTGCCGAATTTTCATAGCTAACAAAATTTAATCTAGAAATATCATGTACAAAATCAAAACAGAGGAAGAAATAAAAGAAATAAAAAGACTCACTGGAGCAGTGTTACAGTACAAAACAACTGGACTTGAATCTTTCCGCTCTGTTCTACATTTGAAATTTACTTTACGATTAAAATGTTGTCTGGTAATTATTAAAAACTCTAGGATGGTAAAGTCTGTGGTCATACTTCAGAAGGGAAAACAAACATTTTACAGATAAGCTGACGTCTTTGTCAATAGGTATAGATAAGGTGGAGAAACTCTAGTGAATGACTGCATGAGTGGAATGGGTAAATAATTCTTGGTATGCATGTCTTTTTTGGGATACTCTGTAATGCTGAAATGAGTTTATCTGTCGTACTACCTTGCCACACGTATTCAAGGCAAGAACGGACCAATGAAATATAAATAAATTTCAAGTCGTCTATGTTTGCAGTATACCTTTTTAGTATTCTCAGGATATGACAAGGTCAGTGTACAGTGTAGTATCATAATAATATTCTCTATTTTGAAGTACGAGCTCCGTCAGTTTCTCCGGTCATCCGTATACCCAGCTGAGCAACACAGCGTATGCTCACCACGTGATTTGATGAGTCTCTGTAAATATTGTATCATAACAAGCACATCAAAGGACTTCTGTTAACAATGTTCTTCGCCTCCTTATAGATTGATAACTAACCTGTAGCGAAACCTGTTGCAAGCTAAGAGTTCTGAAAATTGAGCAATGTATTTCTAATACTTTAAGATCCATGTTATTGAAATCCTCGAATGATCGAATTGTTTCTCAAATTTGCCGGCAATCCAGATGAACTGAGACGTGTTTTTTCAAAGCTTCCTGGGGTGTTATATATAAATGGACACATAGTATCTATCGATACTATACCTATATACCTCTCTGAAATGAGTTTTACATACCGCTACGTTTTTAACGAGAAAGTTGAAGAGAATAAGACAAAGACGAAGCAAAGATTCAACAGAGAGTTATAATAAGAACTCGGACGTTTCTTAGGATGACATAAGAAAGATATTCCAACAATCACTTCAAATTATTGTCGCTGAAAAAATAATCAACGTTTACTGTTTTACATTGAATTGTTTTCTTCAATTTTCTGTTACTTGGCTATAAACTTAATTTCTTACTTTCTAAAGCATGTTACAGTACCATACTCATCTCAGTCAACGCATAGGTCACCCCGACATCGAATGTCACGCGTATAGTTGCAATCGTTCATGAATCTTTACAATCGTGAACAATCGTGAACAGTAACAATGCATACTATACATTACAAACATTTCAGTGCAGTGATGAAGATGCCCTAAAATATAGGACTGAAATACCTATAATATTCATTACGTTATTTAAGTCGCTGTAAACTCATGACGTCAAAAATAATCTTGGTTAAATTTACAAACCAAAAATATTGTTGTTCCCGCTGGAACTAATATCTTGTATAATCCGCTTTTAATCAAGGCGTACACATAAGATTCGTGGATACCTAATGTATGTCATCTACTGTATGTTTGATTCCGCATAACGTGGAAGCCACGCATCACTGAACTTGCAATCGTGGTACAGTGCCGTGTACGATTGCTTTGTAAGGGATAAAATGGAATGTTACGCTACCTTTAGCACAGTTCATAATAACGTGGTTTGTATTCTAACCCTATGGACCTCTGGCATTTAGCTGGAAACCCAATAATCACGCCATCTGCACACACATGTTTACGTTATTGTCACCTGCAGTGATTTTAGAAGTCTCTCTGTTGCTATTACTGTGCCATAATCTGCCTCATCCATTACCCGTGCGACAAGCAAAAAGCCAGACTGATTGCATTCAGGCGTTTACAAATAGCGTTAGTAATCTAGAATACTTCTAAAGCTCGCCGTCGTACGCATGGATCGACTCATTCTGTTACTCCCAAGTTCGTTCCAGGTGACATTTTCCAAAAGGACTTCCACAAAAACGTACTTAAATCAATGAAATAGCACAAGAAACATAACGCTCAATAAACAAACTCTTAATCATAATTTTCACATTATTTTGAATAGTTGCCGTTGTTAATGTTATTTTATCATATATTTATTTATTCATTTGGTTTGTCTGTTTGTTTGTCTCTTTATTTGAACGTGCGCCTATTTTGACATGTTGACTTGAACTCATGATGGCGCTATTTATTTGAGAAACACTCTTCCGATAATTCAGTTTAATTGTCAATAGATCAAAATTTCAAGGTGTTTCACCAGTTCTTTTGAAGGTGTTTCATCAGTTCTATATCTGAAACATTCCAAATATAAAATTGTAAAGACGTGTAGCGCGTCACGTCAAATATTCGTGAGACTCGTGGTTTGCGTAGGAAGACTTAAAACTTTCGTCTTTGGCAGTCAAAAAAAAAAAAAAAATGGTAGTGATCGCGCAAATGTTTGCGCCGGGGAAAAATGATCTCAACAATACCTGTATTTGAAGTGCAATATGACAAGACGTTTGTGACTTTATTTAAAAGTAAAAACTGACTTTACGATATCAAAAGAAGCAAGAGCAAGAAAATTTTCCTTGTTTAAAGTTTCAAAATAAGTTCATATACGTTCTAGAACCAAAAAGAATATTCAAGTTAGTGTTGAGAGTCTGAAAATCTTAACATTGACATTTCGTCTTAAAATTAATATTACCAATGGAAATTAGAAAACCCAAATATTGTAACAATGCGTTTTCAGGGATAGATCCCCGCAAAATAGACCAAAAATGGTTGCCAAATTATATTCAAACAAATGACTTATAGTGGATATATATGAACATTCTTCGTTTTCCAATGCATGATACGCAGTTTAAAGGCAGTGCAAACTTGATGGACGACAATAAAATCAAAAACACTGAGACACTGAGAAATAGATTTCTAATCCTCTACGGAAATTCAACCAAGTTTTGAACCAGAATTTAGTCGAATTTCCGTATACTACAGAAGACTTTCGTATTCATCCATTTTATCCCTTGAATCGAAAGTTTTTTGGATGCTTTCATTGTAAAGTAAAACTAAATTTTTATTCATACATTTTCAGGGAGGAAGTATAACATATAATAAATCGATGTAATAGAATCGTAAATAAAACTTGGTGATTTACTGTTTTGTTTGTTTCAAAGCAACAATCGATCCAAAAAAATACACGACAGCCAACTTAGGTAATAACCCTTGCAATGATAGCGAGTTTAATTTGAGATTCTGTTTTGTGTAAATCTGTCTATAACTCTAACACAAGCTCATTGACAGACAGAAAGTCCTATTCTACTCCGCCTATCCCCGATGTATACCCATATTAGAAATGTGAAGATCTTCTTCGTGTATCCGTATGACCATTATTACTTTCGCTAAATGGGTTGCCGCTAATTGAAAGACGATGATGAAGGTCGTCAATATAGATTTTCAAGGCAATGTGTATTCATCCGCTTGAATTGGGATTTTATAATGAATTTCATTCTCAAGTCTATTATTCATCGCCAGTAAGCAGGTTTGACAGCAGTTCATTCTTACGAATGTGTCACATTGCTTTTGGCGTTGCTATGCAAACCGCCAATCATAGAAGAAGCGAGACGTCTGTGATCATAAGGGGGTCAAACATCCCTTCCCACATGCAGACTGTGTTTTGTACACTGCGGAAGGAGACCGTAATCAGCACACACTGCGGCACACATTAACCTTCAAACAAACGCAAACCACATAAAAGCATACTAGTAATAGGGTGTTCCAACAATCAACGGCATGGTCTAGGAACAGAGTCAAGGCTAGAAGAGGCATCTGCTATTTTGCCTACCGGTCATATGCACAGCGACAGCCTGAGTTTGATGGTTACGCTGACGCAGTCGGGTTATTCTACGTCTCTGCAGATGTCGCACTGTATTGACTCAAAAAAGAGAAATGAAAACTTTAGTCATTTCGGCCTTTTATTTGGGTAAATATTTATTCTCTTTAGATGCATTCAATCTCGCAAAATCATTCGAATGATTGAACATGAACTTGTTAAATCGTCTGGAGAAAATGTCGGGACGATTGATGCGTCACAAGGTACAGTTTTATTACGAGACATCCGCAGTCTTTCTGTTGATGAAATTGAAGTGATCGGCGGAAAAATAAATTTATCACTACAAAATGGAAGAGAAAGGAAGGTCCGATGGACACTTTAATATCCCTCCCTTTCGGGCTCTTCATATTGACTAATCCGATAGTGAACTCAATAACGAAGCTTAAACGATGCAATATTGGCTAAAATGTTATATTACGGAAAGGATAATTACATTAAATCGCCTAATCGTTCGACATCACACGCGGAGACACGGAATTATTCGACCGCGGCAGGCAAGTCAGTCGACTTGATGTTTCAATATAAAGTTCGTGAACTCGCGCGAGGGATGGCGAGACTCGACCTACTTTCTAACCCCGATTGCCAATTTAACGCTTGTATTCTTGTTGAATGAGAAGTACGAAGTAAGTCGTTATTAATATGCATGGAAGGGGAATCTGTGCCGAAATACTGCAAAAATGTGTGGACGGACGGAAAAAAGGCTTCGACTTTCCGACATTTCATTTCCGATACGCTATTAGAATACCTAATGACTGAATCGAAGTTTTCCCGCCGCTGAACGCTCTCGTCCGAATAAAATACGCAACAAAACGGACCATATGTACTCGCGATATACTTACAGCGTATTACACTGCACTTACAACCATAAGCTTATTCCCAGGGTAGGATGTCATTCACTGAAGTTCCATTTATGAAAAAAAGTATAAGAGCTTTAATTCCTACAGACTTTGTCACATTTCAGTGTATACATAAGAGAGTGCATCAAAGATGCCATTTCCAAAAGTGCAACGGGCATTTTGACGTCAATATTTAATGGCAGACTTCGACCTTAAATCTTGTGCTTAATGAAGGCGAACAAATCAATTTTGTCCGTTTCACAAATTGTTGCTTTCACATGGTGGACTAATGGAAAAGTACCACCCGTGAGAATATTTCATAATAAATGGTTACCTCATATTGACTCGTGCGTCACAATTTTGATAATGCAGGCAACACAGAGGGGCTTACTTTAATTAACCAAGCGACGAACATTACAGGGTGGCGATTAAGTGACTTTTTTCGTTCGGATTAAACCTGGAGTAAAAGTGAAATGAAAATGAAACGGTGACATGCAATTCCCATAACTTGTCATTTCCGGATAATTTAAATTGACAGTAACTTCAAGTTATAGAGGGCATCCAGAAAAAATATACAGTCATAAGGCGCCAGGGCCGATATTGTAATTGATAAATTTGTCTTCACTAGAATCATTCATTGTGCATGGCGGCCGATGAACACAACTCAATAGAATTGTTTCATTGTAATTGAAATGATCGACAACAAAGAGGCAAAAAATAAGTGACAACATGTACTTGGCTACTTCGATTAGAACTTTCATTGATGGTGATGTCTGTTTTCCTGTATTTCTCTGCAGTTCGATGACATACTGTTCATGAATTAAGACAATGTTTGTCAATACGTAAATACATTGAGCGACAGGAAGGAGTGGCCGTAATACATGTGTAATTATTGCAAGTATAATCATAATGTCATAATCAAACTTTCCTCGATTACAAGCTTTCCTTGATTACATTTGACAAAACTGCACAAATGCAGGATATGTATATTTTTAACGGCTCAGTGACAAATATATACGATCTTTCAATTTGTTTCCGCCTCATCAAGTAGTTTTCCACTCTCAACCCCAAAGGAATTCGTATCCCGCCCTCCTACAATAACTCCCACTTTTCACTCCGCACTGCCGTACAAAGGCTCCCAAATGCTCTGGCTCTGTGAGAACTCCTGCAAACTGATCGAATCCTGCCCCCCCCACCCCATAGCTCTCTTTGCAGTTTTCAGTATGTCCGACAGGGCAATAAAAACACAAGATTCCCGCCAACTGATGACAAAATTGCACATTCACATAGCCTGCTCATGTGAGAAAACGTTTAACTGTAAACATGTCAACGAGATAGAAACCATCACAGGATATGTAAATTCATTTTAAAAATCAGCAATTACTAGTAGTCTAAGGGTTTGTAGTGCTCCCCGTGAAATTGCCTGTTGAGGACATGGGATCAAAATATATTTGTGTGTACTTACTTACATGTGACTGTTAAAACACAAACCAGTATGTCCACTTAATATGAAAGCAAAACGGTCAGATTTTGTCGACAAAGACTACTCCGGTGGAGTGAGTGTGACTTTAAAACGGTGTTTTACACAGTTTACCGTTGTTGGCAGGGTATATTTAAAGATATGTTTAAGTTAACGAATTATCATGTCCTGGTTGTTCTTGCTCATCAAGAATTGGGGATTGGAATGATTTGGAGATGAGTAATCCCTGTAGCAGCTCGAATGATGTAGAATGATATCAAACATCCTGCAGATTACGTTATGCGACTGACTGATGACCTTTTTTTGAACTTCGTCTGCAAGTGAATAACAAATCCAACGTAATCTTTGAGGTTGTCTGCAAATTAAACCCTACAGGCGTTTTCATTTAGACGCACTGAGGGAGCTAAAGACATCCTCCCTTTTTGATGCGCTGACCGTATGCTAAGATCCATTTCCCGCTAGCCAAAATACACACATCTGGTAACTCCGGATTGATGTCTTAGGGGCAGTGGATAATTAAAACAGCAGTGGATAATTAAAACACGCGCACGGTAAATGCAACTTCTGTGTTGGAGGGGGGGGGGTGGGGGGGGGGGTTGGCTGTATTTCCATTACCGTGCGCAAAAATCGCACTGCAAGTTTTCCTATCGCAAAATCTCGCTACATTTTTCTGTATCGCAAAGTATCGCTACATTGTTTGGCGTGTACCGGGCCAGTACGGCACCGGCGCTACACCCGCATTCTTTTGACATACATGTGAATCAGTGCACGATTAAAATAATGTAACAATCATATTTGATACACTGTTTCATTTCTTTCTATTGGTAACTTCATTGTTGGGTTGACACTGAACAGAGATCGATTTTAGAGGGGGTATGCGTGGGGGGGGGGGAGGTCGGTAGCACATGAGTGATTTCATAGCGACGTAATCACCGATTGTTGGATGTAGATACAGAATAAGGCTTGGTTGGATTTTCGCACTTCCAAACTTTCGTTTAGGGGAGGGGCAGAGGGATTGAGGACAAACGCACTTAGTTTCGTTTACCGTGCGCATGTTTTAATTATCCACAGCCCCTTACGAACAGCGCATGCGTTGGTTTTGCACAATGGCCAGTAACAGGGTGACATTACATCGATTCAGTTTTACAAGTGTTAACATCTAATGAGAAACCATGTCGGACTAATTATTGTTCGTAATCTGCGAAAGGGAATGAAATGTCAACATCTAGGCGAGCTTGATGACATGCAAATCATAGAAAGCATTCGATTAACTGCCATCATAGCAAATCTTGTGATTTGAAAAGTTTTCCATTAATTGCCATGACAAATTTTGTGATTTGAAAGGTTTTTGAATACAAGCGAAAAATTGATGAAAGACTTCCTAAGCGCAAAACAGTGGAAGATTTAGTTCTGGTTGAGCGGATACGTCATAGTTGTTGAATAGAATAGAGACTGATTTGAACAAAGTAGTGCACAAACAAGAACTTTAAATTGCAGCATGCATAACAACTGTTATCAACTGATGAAAGAACGCTTAGTTCCTTTAGTCGGTATCGTGGCCAAGAGACATAAAGTCTTACAAAAGCGCGTCATATTAACTTTTGCAACCATCAAATTGGATTGCCGAATACCTGATTGCTTTCGCATTTGCAAAAAATAACGTTGTTTCCCTCTCCGCCTTTTTTCTATAACTTTTTTGGTTATGCTAAATGCGAACCCTATATGCGGCTTCGATCTCCGAATCAATCTCATTTCTTTGCTGAAGGTCAAACCTTTTCAGACGCTTCATTAAAATTGCCACTGATTGAAGCCAGTAATGATAAAATTTATTTCACAGGTCGGAATTGCTTAAAATTTGCATATTTACATTGCTACCGTTAATTTTAGCGCAAATGAAATCGGAACAGCTATATTTATTTATTTGCCCTCTCAATGACACAAGAACACCGTGTAATGTTACAGTTTCTTAAGCGAAGGCTATTGAATCGGACATTTTCTTTGAATGTTTGAAAGTCACATTAAGAATGGTTGTCAGACTTTCATATCGAGTCATATGTATACATTTGTACAGTGTTCTCTACCAAAAGCGGACTTAAATTGGGCGCCGAAGTCACTTAACTGTTGCTTCTTCTGCCTGCGTCTATAGAAAACCAAGTTTTCAAATTAAAGTAAAAAGACAATTTGTGTTTGTCGAGAATGTCGGCAATAATCACGAAATACTGTTACAAGTCACGATTAGAAATTCTGGGAGGAACCCACTGACAATATACTGTAATCAGTCAAAGAAGGAATTACCTAAAGGTTCTAAATGTCCGTTGATGGGATATTTTCGACAACATAAAGCAAAGCTGTGACAGGAAAACCTTTGAAATGTTTCAGACTCTATCAGCTAGGGAAGTCCATGTTTTCTCGCAATTTTCACTCGCAATTATTCGGTAGGACTGCCAGGATCTTGCTGGCTGTATACATGCCGCAAGTACACTAGGGTTCGCTGATCTCGACCTACATGTATCCTTAAGAAATACCTTCGCCACGTCATATATCTTTTCGGTAATAGGCGAATTTTCACCTCAAGGCAATTTTCACCTCGCAATTCTTCGGTAGGACTGCCAGGATCTTGCTGGCTGTATACATGCCGCAAGTACACTAGGGTTCGCTGACCTCGACCTACATGTATCCTTAAGAAATACCTTCGCCACGTCATATATCTTTTCGGTAATAGGCGAATTGAAAAAGGTAAAAGAAATGTGATGATTGTACTGTACAATCTTTCTGTTCTGCTTATCCTGTCCAAATCGAAATAGAAGCGACAATATATTACCTCTTGCTTTAAATATCGATATTATGTTTGGAAAAAATGATTAGTACTGGTGTAAAACGTCATCAGAACTTGCGTTTGCCTGGGCAGCAATGCATCTCTGTATATTTTCGCAGTCACAATGAGAGTCATGTATTTGTAGTGAAGCCATTAATGTATTTAGTAAACGTTTATCCTGGATCGCTATATACCTTCAAAGATTGACCGTACCATGGAAGGACAGACACACATATGAGTTGCAATTTTCTTACATTCTTTGGTTTGAAATACTGAAGCACGCAGGACAGGGTTCCCTCTGATAGAACGAAAATCAAATCTGAGAAATGTTCGCAAACAAGTGAGCCGTCCCATAATGCCATGTTAGGCCCTCTCTTATTTGCTTTGTTTCTTGAAGTACGTTGAATCAGCATATTATGCCTTTCTGATCTTTGCGCATGACTGACCTCTAAAGTTGTCTGTAGCTTATCGTAAAATGAGAGCAAAAACTGAAATTGTTGTAAATGTTCTTTTTTCATGTATTGCTTAGTACATCCCGTAGCTGAGAAGCTTCTTCGCCTTTTTTTCTGATTTAAAAGGCTGTCACGCTGCCCATTACAAGAGTTCATGACATCCGTCAAGAATAATGCAAAAAATCAAAGTTTTATCAATGTTACACGGCGTGCATTGAGAGCGAAGCGCCTTATTTCCCGGTTTCGCAGTTCAACTGCCAGAAAATGCCAAGACGTTTTGACCGGTTGACCTCGCTGTTAATTTTATGCAGGAAATTACAATAACAATGCTTGGTCGAATGACGTATTGCCTTGAGGGCCGGATCGCCAGTGATATAGGGGGAGGAGTACCTTTCCCGATGGTGATAAGTGGTGCAGACCCGGGGGTGCAGATTACCGTCGCCGAGGTGACTGGCGTATACGCGTGCCAAAAGACACCCATGGTTGATTTCCTGTTGACCAGTCGGATGGCAGAGTTGCAAATACCTGGACTGAACCATTTGGTTTTTTGTGGGTGTCGGTGGTACTTTGACAATAAAAGTAAAGATGCACAGATATTGAGTTTATTGTCTTGTTTATGAGCGGCCAGTATTTCCAACAGCATGAATTACGTGCATTTGCCGTAGCAGAAATCGAATGTAACCACATTCCTTAAGCTCGACGTACACTTAAGTGCCCCAAAGAACCATGGAATCACCCGACTTTCGATTGAAGAGATGAGTTTTGCCAAACCGCGTATACAGAAAAAGTGGCAGATGACTTTATTTTTAGAATCATAGACAGTAGAGCGAGATGTAAAAAATGTGAAAGAGGCTCCCACCTAGCTATTCTAAATGTTTTTGTGTCGAGTTTGTGTTTGATTCATTTCGAAAATGTGTTCCTACATTCTTATCCCATTGTGTGTGTTAATAAAAATGTTTGTTTCGCTTTGGATATTTGTAGAGAAGTTTGGATTAGTGTGTACGGTAATGTTTTGTTTGTGTGGGGAAAGCTTATGGCGAGACGCAGCCGGACCTATGTTGTTACAAAAGTTGATAGAGTCGCCCTTTGACGCTCGCGTTTCGAAACCCGAGTGTGGTTTCTCATCAGTCGCAGTGTAGATTCATTCCTTAGTTTGTGTTTGTGGAAATTTATTTTAATGCTTTTAGTGGTCTTGCTTTTCGATTAGCGAGGCAAGTATATTAATTTTTGGTCACGTTGTGAGTCCGTTTGGTGGTTCGGTTGTATTTCTATGTTTCTTTACTTCGTAAATTTTGTTTTGACTGGTGTGTCTTTTAGATTTTTGCGGAGGTTTTTGAATTTTTTGGCAATAAGTACCACTGCGGGGTACGGATTTTATGTTTAGATACTTACAAGTATCCTGGTTGATGTGCTTGTTCTCGTACATTTTGATTAATAGTTCGTTTACTTTGTTTACTGTTTGTTCTGGCTTGTTTCGTATAATACTGAGTGTTGCGTAATTGCCTTTCGCATTCGAGTACGTAATCGTTTGTGTTGACAATGACGAAAACCTGACCCTTGTCGAAGGGTTTTTTCCCCGAAATTTGTCTATTGTTTGCAAGCTGGTTTATCGCGATTCTTTTAGCGCGCGACATGTTTTGTTTCCTTGTTTGAAAGGGTATCTCTAGAAGTGCGAGTTTAGAAGCTTCAGATAGCTTTCAAGTTTTTGTTTTTTGTTGTTTGTGGAGCCCAATTTGACTTTTCTTTGAATTGGTGTTGTTGCGATTGTTTTTTGTCTCACGATGTAGCGTAGTCACATTTTACGACTTTATTTGTTGAAATCCTGAGGTGGTTTTATTCTGTTTGGTTTTGTTGGTGTCCGAATTAATTTTAAGGCTTTTGCCTAGTACTATTTTACGGAGTTTCATAGTTTTAGCATGAGCGATGATAGGTTGTTGTTGAATTTCATGTTGCTGTCGGCTTTTCTTTGGAAATAGCTGATTTATTTCCATGGCCATTTTTCTGTTACGTTACGGTGATTGTTTATTTTGTATTTAATGTTGTGTTACAGTTGTTTGTTATGTGTACGATTTTTTGTTATTTCTTTTAAGTGTTTGTGTGTTCTATGTAATTTTATGGGGTTTTTTTGGTAGTTCTCTTTTTGGAGTATTTGGTGGCCCTGAAAAGGGCCGCTGGGTTTTGTTAGCGCTTGGCGCGTTTGTTTTGGCGATAAGCCTAGCTTTTTTATGCTTCTTTTAGCCGATTCGATGTGCTTGGTGAGTAAGTGTTTGCCGCCTTCTTGTCACTGTGTGTTAGTACATGGACGGTCTGCATAGCCCTTGAATGTGGTCTCGATTTTACAATCAAACTTACAATTTAGGAGTATATATCAAAACTGATAAACGATTTATGTTTTCACATGGGTTCACAAAAAGTTTCGCCCCGGTTTTCATTTTTGGCCCAGGAATTCTATCTACCCACCGGGCCCACCCTTTGCAGAGTAGTAAGCTTATGGAGCAAGTAAACATGGATGCGCCGGTGCGATTCAACGGTCAGCCTGTATATCGGATCGAACGTCAACAATTTTACGGCTCGGACTATGATTTTATAAGTTTATACACAGTCCCTCGTGGATAGAGGGACTGTGGTTTATATAAAAAGTATAAGTATAAAAAGTAAAAGTATAGATAGGCTACATTCAGGACGGGCAGCGACGGGCAGTAATTAGTAGGCAAAACAGGTGGTTTTCACCGTGGGCAGAACTCGGTGCAATGATACTGAACATTAATAGTAAGCCTGTCACCTTGAAGGTAATACTGTAGGTGAAACAAGGACTTCAAACGCACGATGATACAAACAACACCACAAGTGAAACGTACACATAGAAATACACGCGTTCCTACGTTGTGCCCACCCGGGCCACGCGATTAAAATATGACTGATACTGCTGGATAGTGTTAATTGGGTCGGTAAACAGTCAATTAATAGTTTAATTGACTACCTGGGTGATTGGCAGGTCGTGTCCAACGACGCATATGCAAAGCAGGCCAAAAGACAAAAGCCCCCAAAGTTATTGACAGCTGGCCAGGGGTCATCATGAATACGTAATGAAGCTTCACTACGCAGAAACTGCGTAGTCAAGCCCTTCTTAACCGGTCAAATCGTCTTGGCATTTTCCCTCACAGAGCGAGTTTGTTGCCATAGAAATTTGGACGCTGCCCCATTTACCAACTTTCCATCTTCCGCAGTCTGGTGTTTTTTATCTCGAAAGGTGTCACTGTGTGAGCAAGTCATGGTAGATTTGTATAACGTTCATGACTGAGTCATTGCCAGGCTGTTCTTTCTCAGAATGTAACACTCACAGCGACTACTGCGCAAATCTTCAAATCATTATCGTCTAACAATTTTAGCAAACTTCCATCGGTGAATTAGTCTGCGTAACACACTTTGGGTTTTGTTTATTTGCCTGTGGGTATCAGGGAATCTCCTTACATCTATTTAGGGAATGTCCTTACATGTATCCACAGAGAAACATATAGACAGAGTGGCAACACTTGCATGCCTTTTGTTCCATGGTCGTCTCGGTAGACTATTGGCTTTTCATATTAAAATGAGCTTCAAAGGTGTTAAACTTTTTGGAGGCTTTGTTTGTGGTTGATAATTACACGAGATTATGCGAAAAATACGACGAGATGGCATCGTACTGCCAGTCGCGTAGCAACCATAGTTACTTTGTGAGCTCTCAGGCCAGAAACACTGCTTCACGCCAATCAAAACATAACACGCCAGCAGTTTCATAAACATGTCCTTCCTTGACGCACGTGTAAAAGACGGTATGACTGACCGTAAACCATTGAGTAAAACCAGACAGTATCGATAAAAGACTTTCAAATTTGGTTCAAATACACTCATTATATATTCATAAAAATATGAGAGGAATTTTTAAAACGGTAAAACTCATTTTCCTGAAGCTCAAAACACTCCCGTTTTCGCTAGCACGTCAAATCTGCTCAGCACCACACGACAACAACAACACAAACTTTGCCGAACATACTTTCGCTTAACAATTGGCGAAAATCCGAAAATTACCGAAGGATTCATGGTCGGCACTCTTCGGAAAAGAGAGGCGAGAGCAACCTGAGGCGAGGCGAACATGGATGGGTTACGTAACCGCTTCACGCCTTAAACAATACCCGTTGCCACTCTATCTATCTTTCTCTATGATGTATCTTAGGGAATGTCCTTATTGCGAATGGTAACGAAGTATATATGCATCGATTGTTAAGGTCTAGTTGTCTTCCTTAGGGAATAGTTCATTTTCCATGGTGGAGAAATTGAAAATACGCTTGAAAAAACAATATGCGTTATTTTTATGTGTGCGTCCATACTGTTCACACGTGTGCAACTTATGTCTCGGTTTGATTATGTTTTGATTTCAAGTTATGCAGAATTGTCGAATGGCGACGTAGACTCTAAAAAAACTCGCCCAGCACCATCTGATGACGACGTCATTAATAGTTGTTGTGAGGGTCTCCATTCTTCATGTTTAATTTTTTTTTTTTTTTTGAGTTTGAGTTTGAAATGAGAATTTTTGCAATCCGCCGGCGTCGATATTCTGACAGACTAAATGCTGCATGCAAGCTGTGATGACTGTGAATCGTTGGCCGTGAAAATGTACGCAACCCGCGATATGATCTCTGTGATAGCCATGTAAATGCTGGGATCGCCCACTCGTGTGAGATTATCGAGAAATATCAATAAACTTATGGATAATACACTTTAAAATAGGGAACAGGTAGACTTACAATTATGATATCCGAAATTTTGAGTTACAATACGTTGTATGTCATATATTTTTTATTTGAGAGATGCAGCTACAACTTGTGTACGATCGAAATGGGAGACCTTGAGGGCAGTACAAGATGTAATAATACTGTTGACATTTAAAAGAAGAGCTCGTTACTGGTTTTATCCCATGTACGCAAGGAAATTTTTGAATTTATTACCAAAGATCGAAAAGTGGCGGCAATCATGACAGCGCTCTCATCGTCTCCCTTTACGAGTGCTCACATATCATTCGTTAAATATCACAATTCTGGGCAGCCAGTAGACAAATTCGGCAAGCAAGTCTCGTCTCCAAAGATAGCCACGTACCACTTTTCAGCATCTGAACGTGGGTGATATAAATCTTCTTCGTTCTTTTTAATTTAATGAACCTTTACGCAACTTTCACCTCTGAGTATTATCCCGGCCTTCGTTCCAATGAATCTGATTGGTCGGTTAGCGGCATTCTCTTTTCAGAGTCAGCGCGGTGGTCATCGCCAATTTCTAAATTTGAAAGCTGCTATATCCGTGCTCTCTTTCCAATTTAAAGGTACTTTTATTTAATAGCCTTTTCGCGTATGGGATCGTTATAAAGCATGTGTGCAGCATCCGTATATTTTAATGCCAAAGCCGTTAAGGTTCGACGCCGCGGTTTTATAAGGCAAGTTTTAGTGCATCGACTTTGAAATATCTCTCGTTGTAATGGACATTTCAATTAAAAGTTAGAACCCTTTTACTGCTTATGTCGCAGTAATTTACGACTTTCATGTAAAAAAAACCCAACCATTTTCACAAGAGACACTGCATTATTAATAATTGCTTCCATCTATTCATGTCCTATTTCGGCCTATCCACTGTAAAATATGTTCATATTGAAACATTCAGCAAACTCATAAAACTTTGAAACAATTTTTTTTGAAATCAATTCAATTATATGCAATGTTATAATCTAATAATGACACAGACTTCAACTGTACATATCCATGACAACGGCAGGCTAGGCTGGCAACGTCCACTGAGAAAAGGGAGGGAAATGGTACGTCCACCGCAGAACGGATGAATGGTGTTACTAGGATCAGAAACGTCGAAACTAGAAAGGTTTGAGCTGCCTGGAAATTTGGGAAACCCAAACAACATTTGGACTAAACTTCTTATAAGGCTTCTTTCCTAGCCAGACTGACTTACAAAAATATCAGTATTTGTGTTTTCTTGTGGTAATAGAAAACGACTGATGTACATATACTTTGTGGACATACAACACTTGAGTGCTGCAGCGCCGTGTTTGATTAAATGTGGCGTCTGAGACTCTAGCCTTTTTTCCGTAAGGAACCCGATGGATGAAGGTTTCGCACTAGAACCCTACTTGTTTCCCCGAAGTAATTATGCTAACGAAAAGGCAAGATGGTTATTGGAAAAGGACAAGGAGGTGACATAGTATCTCACTTGGAACTCCCATGGGAACACTCTCGCTTAATAATGTGTCGGGCTACATGCGCATGCCCAATTAAGGAAGCAGATAATAACTTCACGCAGCGGTGTTCAGACCTCGACTTCAAAACTAAAGAGATATCGCAATGCTACATTCTTAAGAAGAATTTCATCTGCGGCCTGTCGCTGGTTCTTTCTCTACTTTGTTCAAACTCGTTGAAATTTTGAACGGAGTCCCGGCTCCTTTATTCAAATTTGACTCTCCACACAGCTGCGTGTACAGAACTCTGCCAACTTGAAGGTAATAAATTGTAATTGAAACTAACATAAACACTGATAAAACGCTATTCATGACGACGAGTATGGTGCACGACAATACCAAAAAATAACGTATTTTTGTTCACGCACGTCAAAGATGTGAACTCTGTAGAAAAATTACAACAGAGGACGCCAGGTGTTTGAACGTATATTTATCGGTGTCTTCTATAGCCTTATGTCTCTGAAGAGCTTTTCTAATTTCAATTTAACGACTTTGTGGTTTTTATGAGGTAAATGAATAAGGTAAGAATACGCTCCATAAACGATAATCGTGTTTTTAAAGGAAGGCACCGCCCTTCTCATCTGTTTTGCGTCGTTGTCTCACCGTCACGTACAAGATTTTCCTCGTCCTATTGATTTTTCCCACAATACAGAGGGTCATTCCACGGGTTTACCGATAACTTGTATACTACAAATCGAGTCAGGTGTTATCTCTGCCATGAGTATAACAGAAGTAGAAATCAATAAAGGGAAATAAAACACCGTTTACACGGATGTAACGGCACGACGGTACGTGACAGGTCAATTGCCAGGAATCATGTTTTCCACAGGTTGCATTATGTCGGTCCCGTCGATGAAATATGTAAGATTCAATTTTTTTCAAGGAAGTGAACATAAAACTTTCAATCTAAAAAGCCAACAATTATTCATGCAAAAGACGTGTGCATCACGACTTTGGTGTACGCATGACTTAGACGAACCTCACTTCCTTGCACACCGTAGAGCGACTCTTGACGTAAATATGCAACTATGCCAATAAAGATTTATGCTACCAACCTAGGGTGTCCTGGTCTTATGATAGCACCGGTTTTTGTACAGATATATTTTTCTCCGTCACTGTTTCATGTATTTGTCCTGTTATAACTTTACGCTTAGTTTTACCACTTTGTTGCGTCTGTTATCTGATGCGTTTGATTGCCTAATGCGCCAAAACAAGCAAGCAGGTAAGTTACTAATCTGTGGACGCTGTCACCAGATTATTATATGTCAAAGTCAACAACGAACGCACCAGCAAGGGTATAACCACAGTCCCCCGAGGGACTGTGATATAACCATAGACCCTCGAGAAATGATGAATCAGCATAAGATTGTCACAGGACTAGCTACATGCAGGACGATACATGACACTGTGCACGCAGAGAAGGAAAAAAAAGAATGTTTTACAAAACCAGTTTTATTAAAGATAAGACAAAGACACTTAAGTTTGGTAGTATAAATCTTTATCGGGAGTATCATAGTCAAAAGTATTAAATGAAATGAACAATAGCAACAGCAAACCCGTGTTAAGACCAAGACACCCCAACCCCCACCCACACCCATGAGGAAGGACATTTTCGCTAGCCCCTCATACTGTAAGAGGCGTGGTCGACTTGAACATGACTGATACGTTCTCGAAGTGAAATTCTTTATTAGTTATCAGCATCACTACTTGAGGTTAGTAAAATAGCATATCATATCCAGAATCCAATTGAAATTCAGACTACAGAGATCTGCAAGCCTCGCTCTTTTTAAGATTAATTGAAACCCAACATGCGCCGACAGTCAGGAACTGCGTTTTTTCGGTGTAGTTTGAACTGGCTCCAGGGAAAGTTCATTTTATCTGATCATGATGAACTGCTGCAAGACATGCGTAATTCGATCAACGAATACGTTGCTTTTGAGAATAACATTGAGGGGTGCCGAGCCAGTAGTATCGTGGAACTTTAGAGGGATGATTTACAAGGGTAACACTATGAATGATGTGTCTTCCATGGTGACATCCTACATACTGATTTCACATTTATGCAATATTATATTGCTGCATGACTCACCTAATTTATCACTGTAGTTCCCAGCATGTGCCAGCTGCTAAACCATATTTAATTTCATATCCGTCAAAGTTTAGCTCTTTCACCACTATTATTCGGTGTCGATTACGGCGCGCCAAATGTTTCAAAAATATTTATCGATTAAGTGCAAAAATAAACTGCCAATTCGGTCTCATTAGGAAGGAAATAAATAAGAAAAGTATAATTAAAAACAAAAGACAGAAATGTCATTTAATACTTCATTTTAACTTGAGAAAAAATCTTTTAAGCGTAATTAGGAAATAAACAATTTTCAACGATTTGAAAAAGTCAAACATCCATACTTATTTACATACATACACGTATAATAGTTCGCGTAAAAGGTGCAATGAGTGCTGATTTTACAAAAAAAAAGAAAAATATGTTTTACAGTGGTACGTCCACAAATTCACAAGAAAATCACTAAAAATCACAACTACCACTCGAAAAAATAGTACAAAAAATAAAAATGTGAACCACATACAGAAAATCATTTTAAAAGAATCAGACAAAAAAAGTCATGCATACATAAAATTATTTATGTACTTAAGAAAATTAAAAAGCACTACGTCTCATAATAAACGTATTATAGATAATCAAAATATAATATGAATCACCAGCCGCACAGTAAAGAGAGAAAATCGGAGAAAAAATTCGGCAGTGATGGCTCTAGACAAAAGTGGATCTCATCTACAAAAAAATACAATAAAATAAAATAAATAAAACGAAAAAAATAAAAAACGCCATGAACAGAGATACAAAAAAAAACGCGTGGGCCTGTGGAAAGAAAAACAAATGAGGACTCGCCACAGCAAAAAGAAAAAAAAAAAAGAAAAAAAGAAAAAAAAAGAGAAAAAAAAGCACTCGCCACAGAAAAAAACAACTAGCCGAAATTACAATTATTTTATTCAAAAAACTCATGGTTCATGTTTCCTTCGATCGATGAATCCCCAACAGCGGGGAATCCGATCACCACATCTAGGAATCCGATCACCACATACTCCAATGTTTGACGAAATATTAATTGAGCATTTCAGTGATAACGTGACATCTTGAAAGCTAGCTCTGTTGGCTGGGCCCTGCTCTACTTGAAACCATACTTGATGAAATGAAGTGGGCAATATCACCTAAAGAACGTCCAAGTTAACAGTGAATAGATCCAGAGAGTCAAGTTAACTGAGCCAATTTCAGGCAGTCCACAGGTCAGATCACGAGGCTCACCCATGACCCTTCATAGCAACACTGCGAACATATCGATGCCTTAGGCGCGGTATGGCATGGGAGCCCACTGCAGGCCTTCCACCGAGCCGCACTGTCATCGCCGTTTGGCCTACATTTCTACACAGTTTTATACGTGTGGTTCGATACATCGCGTTCAAATACCATGATAATAAACCACCTCGTTGTTTGGTAATTCCTCGTCTATCCTCAAAGATCACCCAAATCATGATAAATTGAATAGTTTTGAAGAAATCTGCCGCGTGTTGAGAGAACGTCCATCGTTTTCCGTGTTCGACAAGACGAGCAACGCAACAAGCCTTTACTACGACTACGAGTATGGCGAGAGTGTCCGGCCTTCGCACGCCAGACACTCACTATACTCGCAGGGCTAGACCAGCACATACACGACATGTCGATCCCCATTGCAGAAATCTTTATATCCACACAGTCCAATATATGGAGCTACAATATTTGTGCAGTAGCCTATACATAGCTCTGGGTGGCAGGGCTGTGAGTTACCGGCGTTATACGACCTGGCCGTATAACGCCGGTAACTCACAGCCTAGCCCTGCCACCCAGAGCTACAGTGTACAGAGAAATAGCGTTGATCAGCGTTTGTCAAATTTGCAAGTCGGGCGCGTTCGCGTTCTACATGTACTAGTGAAAACGTTGCCTCGAATTTAAACGGAGTGTTTCAGCCCGAGTATTTTTGCCTTTGCCACACTCCGTTTAGAGGCTAAACCCACGGTATACGTGTGTGGTTCGATATATAGCGGCCACAGTCGCTCGAGAGCTATTCAGCTCTGGGACTATTCGCCCCGTAGACGAGTATACAGAAGCGAGAAACAACCCTCGCTTCTGTATACTCGTCTATGGGGCGAATAGCTGAATAGCTCTCGAGCGACTGTGATAGCGGCCGCTGCTAGCTCTGCATGGCAGGGCTGTGTGTTACCGGCGTTATACGGGAGGCCGTGTCACGCCGGTAACACAAAGCCCTGCCATGCAGAACTAGGCCGCTGCGCGCTGCGTGGCCCACACGGCGGCCGCTGTGTATCGAATCACACGTAACCGTGGGCAAGCGGCTAGCCATCGTTTTGTTGGGGTTTGAGCACAGACTGTCTATGGTTTGGGAGAGGCGGCCCTACACTTTACAGCGAGGGGATCGCTGGTTGCCGGCGTGTAGGCCTACTGTACTCAGGGACCGCCGGCCGCTGGCTTACCATCTCGAGTGTACATTGGAGCACAGGCGTTTGGCACATTGCTGGGATATAATCGTATTTAATATGTAGAATGTCTATATACGACTTGATTATTCAGTAAAAGAATCACCGTACATGAGATATTAGTGTAGGCCTATAGACCTACATGTCGACTGGCATACCGAGTGGCTATGGATGCCTGGCTCGGCCAGGCGAACGCACTGCATAATCATCAATGTGCAGAATGTCTACATGACTTGATTATTTAATAAAGAATAACGGTACGTGATATTACTGTACATGTCGGCTAGCTTAACCGAGCGGCTGTAGCTGCAGGGCTTTGGCCCGGCTTGGGCCCGTTGTCCACTGCTGCACAGACATAAACTCAAGGCGTGAAAGCTTTTCACCGCCCGATTTCATAAATCAGCGAAATTCAGGATCTCTGAGCGTTTTCGGTGATAAAAACTGGTCATCGGTCAGGTGGTTGCATAAACAATCGATCGACTGGCCCTTTTGCCTAAAATCATACCTTACCCTATGCTACTGGCAAGAAATCGTCCTGAAATCGGCTGGGCACACCAACCCAGCGCCGGCCATTTTGAATAAGCTTCCTGCAACGTACGCGTCCAATGAGAGAAGAGCAATTGAAAGACAATACGTCATCTGCCAAGGGTTGTATGCACAGGCGCATACATTGTATGCAACTCATTCAAAATGGCCGGCGCTGGGTTGGTGTGCCCAGCCGATTTTAGGACGATTTCTCGCCAGTAGCATAGGGTAAGGTATGATTTTAGGCAAAAGGCCAGTCGATCGATTGTTTATGCAACCACCTGACCGATGACCAGTTTTTATCACCGAAAACGCTCAGAGATCCTGAATTTCGCTGATTTTATGAAATCGGGCAGTGAAAAGCTTTCACGCCTTGAGTTTATGTCTGTGCAGCAGTGGACAACGGGCCCAAGCCGGGCCAAAGCCCTGCAGCTACAGCCGCTCGGTTAAGCTAGCCGACATGTACAGTAATATCACGTACCGTTATTCTTTATTAAATAATCAAGTCATGTAGACATTCTACACATTGATGATTATGCAGTGCGTTCGCCTGGCCCGAGCCAGGCAGCCATAGCCACTCGGTATAATGCCTGTCAACATGTAGGCCTATAGGTCTACACTGATATCTCACGTACGGTGATTTTTTTACTAAATATAAATCAACTCTACATGTTAAATACGATTATTATCCCAGTAATGTGCCAAGCGCCTGTGCATTGGAGCGAGGGGACCGCCGGCAGCCGACGAACCACCACGAGTGTTTTGTCCACTTTTAACCAAAACTGGTAACTGTTTAATATAGAATGCGACGTGTCGGTAACTTGGACGTCCATGAGATGATATTGAAGACTAGAAGATGAGAGTTATCGCTGAAATACCCCAAATATCTTGTCCAACATCCGAGTGTGATAATCCAAAACCCTCTGGCATTAAACTGTAACGATCATGACGTTGACAATTATTCAATTTTCATGTTTGGCTTTTTCTGCGGGGTGTCCCACTCTGTTTTCTTTTCTCGAACGGGCCTCTTTTTTTTCTACTGAGGTTATTTTTTTTTTTTTTTTTTTTTTTTTTTTTTTGTAACCTCGCTTTGGTTCTTTTTCCAAGCTGACCTCGTTTTGGTTTCTTTACAGTCTAAACGCCGGCGCGATCTCGGTCGACTTTTCAATTGTGATTCTCTTTCTTTTTTTAGTCAGACTTTTTTTAGTCAGACCTGATGGTGGTTCGTTTGTTTTTGGTAGTAGTGTATGTACTATTTGTGGTTTGTTTTAATCATTTCAATATTTTTTGTGTGTGTGCTTGATTTTTTTCCTTTTTTCCCTTGTAATCAGCATTCATTGCACCGTTATTTCAAATACACGTGTATGTGTACGTCAATAAGTATGGGAGTGTGGTGGTATTCCAAATTTTTGAAAAGTTTATCTTCTCATTACGGTTTAAAGAATATTTTACAATTAAGCATTACATAATATTCTGCCCTTTTTTTGCAATAATACTTTTCTCGTTTATTTTCTTCCGTAATTCCATCGAATTTTTATTTCAATCAAGAAAGACGGTTGGACGTCATCTTTATCTGCACAGACACATTCAAATAAATGACACGTATTTTCAAATGAATCTATTTTTATGAAAAGGTACATTAATAAAATGCAATGATATGGACGAAAGAACTTTTTTCTTTATTATTCATACACGTTTAAAACTTTTTTTAGAAAGAAAATTTGACAGTTTATTTTTACTCTATGACGATAAATATTTTGAAACATTTGGCGCGCCGTAGTCGATCCACTGATACTTGCAGTGTTTATTATATATATACAGAGAGAGAGAGAGAGAGAGAGAGAGAGAGAGAGAGAGAGAGAGAGAGAGAGAGAGAGAAGAGAGAGAGAGAGAGAGAGAGATGGTTGAGGTAGGTAAGATCTATGGCAGAGATACTGCCATTTGACATCAGCTGCAGAGAACTTCTTAACATCTGAACGGCACCCTTGATTGTTGAAAATGTACAGAGTCAGGAAGTAATAGTGCTGGACACGCTCTTCTGGGTGTAATGTCACGAAGTTTACGGACTTTTGCCTCAATTTCGAAAGATGCGATCAGATATAATAACGGAGAAACCCCACGAGTCAACAAGACGACTTACACGTCTTTATGCTTGGCATAGAGTTTCTTAAATTGTGTGACCTGGCAGTATTGTCAGGTTACCACGAACTGACCGTATTAATCGAACCGACATACGCAAAGCATATGCACCGCACGTTGAAAGCCATGTTACAGGTGTTCTTCTGGGAAATTATTCTTCTCCTTCAGGCTTTGGGTATGTTGAAGAAGGAGAGACACAAAATTATTAGTTTTTTGTTTCGCGAAACGCCAGAGACATGGCAATGTGAAGAGTTGCATCGGTATAATGGTCGTTTTGACTTCAACAGAAAAAGTACATCATGAAGGACAGGCTCTCACGAAAATAATAAAGACTCTTTTCAGAAATTATGAAACTCGTACCAGAAAGTGTAAGGGAATTTACATGGAGGAAGTAATAAGTCGTATGTTTCGTTACCGCTATTACAGCAGGACGAGTGGACAATTTTTAGAGTGTACATGAACTTATTACGGAACGTAACTGTCTGACGTTCTTTCGGAACATGGTATTGGCACATGAAACGACGGCAGTCCAGTAAAGATCGACACCTTATGCAGTGAAGTCACTTGTCCATCAATCCAACGAAAGGCTAATTTAAAGTGCGATAGACAATCTGTTTTGAACAAGATTGGTGATTCTCGGTATATGACACTGTAGTATGACACTAAGCACCGGAAGTTCACAATGTTCAGTGCGGTACGTTTTGCTGATAGGCTGTGATGTTTAACAGATTGAGTGTACTGGATACTCTATGACGTAAGGAGTCGGTGATTGTGCCACAAATTCTGCACTGACATTCTGTGTGTATGTGGGATGATGAAAAAGTGGAAGAATGTAAATAACAGCACTACAGTCCTTGCCATTTGAGATCATCGCCTGCATATACACACTTGGCACATTAATAATCTGTTTACTGACTCGATCAAACAGAAGTACGTAGATTTCTCTCATGTGACACCTGCCTCAGAGTCTGGGCATACAGGTGCCCATTAGTTATTCAGCTCGTCAATCCAACTGGTACATGTATAGAGACTGCATTGTTATAGTGGACGAGTGAATTCTGGTCCGGACTAGTATTCAAATGTAAACAATAAGCTTAACAGTGCATTTTACACATAAAGACACAGTGCTGATAAGCCTCATAGTTGATATTTCGACATTCTTTATGGAGCTAAATGCAAATGACATACAAAATAAAACTTATGAAACTTTCACATTAAGTTAGAGCTGCTGGCCCTTTAATGAACGTGTCACGACCCCTCTGAACAAGTTGGATAGTAATTGAATTAGAAACAAAACAGGAGACGATGCAAAAGATAAAAGTTGTTGACCATTAAAATCATACGAACACCATTTGTGTTTCTGCATTTTCAATTTAATAGGAAGGAGCCGAGAAAATTTCCATACGGGCATTTGCCATGAAACATCAAATGACCCGGTTACTTTGAAAATTGAAACTCTTAAGTTATCACTTTTAACACTTTGTTTGATCTTCAAATATGACGGATTCATTAGCGGAGAAAGACGAAATAGGGTTCAAGTACGCCAAGAAAATAAGAACATTTCAATCGTACACATGTTCACCAAACAATATTGAATATTTGTAATGAATTATGTAGACTCATGTATTATTTCTACAGTCTCAGTTTTTTTTAACAAACTGTTGTTCTGTCAGATGTGGGAGCTTAGATTGTCTTGCATCGTAGGCTGAGGGAATTTTGACCACACAATATTAACACGCAGACTGTTATGTCTGTAGGGTGTAGGGTAAATTTTATCCCATTGGAAAAGTTATCGCGAGATTACCATAAAGTATTTGACATCTTGACGCTATCATTTGCTTCCTTTGTCTAAATCCATCCAGGATTTCTATCGCCGGGATAACTGTTACATGAGCAAAGTCGCTCATTGGAAGCGTGGCGTTGCTTATTATCAAAGACACAATATATTTGAACAAGATAGGCAGCCATCCATGCTAATCATATCAACATGTAGGGTTTCATTAAAAAGTAACACACGTCCTATTGCGGAGATGAATGAAAATAAGAGAATACATTAGTTAAGGTTCAATTCTGATGCAGCACAAGCGATGTGATGTGAAATTTGTTGAGCAATAATTTCAAAGAAACCTGATTAGAATGGCTTATAATCCAGAATACAATTACTTAGAATGTTTTGACTTTGTTCAGCGCGAGTCGGCCTTTTTAGGTTTTTATTCAGTGCATATCAAAAAACTGAATCACTCCTCGGTAATATTTTAAGATTATACTGTGTTTACTAACATTTTGATTAAACTCCGATACACTGCAAGAAAAAAAAGCCCGGGCATTGTTAGATACGTAATGCTCACATACAGAGGCGCTGTTATGAACATCGGCGGGAAGGTGGGCAAGAGTCAGCAGCATTACTTGTGGTCATATAATTAATTGAAGGATGTGTGACGTTGACAGACATATAGGCAGAAATACAGACAAACCACGACAGAGAGATGAATGAGTTGCTAGACGTAAGGAATTGGGAATAGTCAAGGGGATTGACAACGAATTGATAGCACAGTGGACCACTTGGTTGTATCACAGAGAAACATAGACAGAGTCGCAACGGGTATTGTTTAAGGCGTGAAGCGGTTACGTAACCCATCCATGTTCGCCTCGCCTCAGGTTGCTCTCGCCTCTCTTTTCCGAAGAGTGGCGACCATGCATCCTTCGGTAATTTTCGGATTTTCGCCGACTGTTTAGCGAAAGTATGTTCGGCAAAGTTTGTGTTGTTGTTGTCGTGTGGTACTGAGCGGAATTGACGTGATGGCGAAAACGGAAGTGTTTTGAGCTACAGGAAAATGAGTTTTACCGTTTTAAAAATTCCTCTCATATTTTTATGAATATATAATGAGTGTATTTGAACCAAATTTGAAAGTATTTTATCGATACTGTCTGGTTTTACTCAATGGTTTACGGTCAGTCATATCGTCTTTTACACGTGAGTCAAGGAAGGACATATTTATGAAACTGGTGGAGTGTTATGTTTTGATTGGCGTGAAGCAGTGTTTCTGGCCTGAGAGCTCAGAAAGTAACTGTGGTTGCTACGCGACTGGAAGTACGATGCCATCTCGTCGTATTTTTCGCATAATCTCGTGCAATTATCAACCACAAACAAAACCTCCAAAAAGTTTAACACCTTTGAAGCTCACTTTAATATGAAAAGCCAATAGTCTACCGAGACGACCATAGAACAAAAGGCATGCCGCGTTTCCAGTCTGTTTATACTATTTGTCTGTGGTTGTACAGAGACATGCACTTCACGTAGTACACGTAACCTAACTAAATACATTTCAGTTCACGACCTTGAATTTCAGAGTCTCGTTAAATATTAATAGATATGTACCTAAGGTGAGATAATAAGCCAAACGCCAGAGTTACACATCCTGAATCAGGATAAAAAATTGTACCGCCGGAGACTTTGATTCGCTAATAGCCAAATTGTTTTTTGAATGGAAGGTACTTAACCCCATTTTGTTACAAGTTTCCATGGAAACGATACCAACAAAACACAGAGTGGAAGAAGAGAAGTCCCATTAATATGTTTTGAAAATTGACGACGATCACTTCTGACTGAGATCCTCAAATTTCAGTGCCAATTTTTGATGACATCTGGAATATTCAATGCCATTCCGGAATGTCGCTCCCAGCGTGATACTTTCTGTATGTTCATCTTACAACCGTTATTTACCTTAGCATGGTGGAGAAAGTTTCAGCGTAGTAACAAGCAAAAGCAGAATAAGTCATGGTGACATTCAGTTCTCAGATCGTGAGTAGAATGCATATGAAAGGCGTTAGTAGGAAATAATAATCGCTGGAATTGATTAGTACAGAAGAATGAATACAAAAAGAAATAAACAATGCCTTGACAGATTTACTACAGTAGAAGTCCTGTTTATTAATCCCTATCCAAATCCACACCAAATAAATAGTCTTTTCCGTGGTGTTCATAACCACTTGATTATTATCTCGTCATCGTTTGCACACCTACAGTGCTGTACAGTCGGTCTTATCATTTCAATGTTTATGGCTCTTGAGACTGCGGGTTTGCTTTTAACGATGAGAAATTTTAATCGCCACGTCTTTGCTATACGGTACAGGCTGAAATTGTGCATGTGTTTCAATATCAATGAATCACTGTGCTGATAAATCAAATCCCAAATTCAATGTCACACCTATACTGATTATTTTCCCGTTGAATGGATGATCTTGCCAAGTTTCGATATTCGATGCACTGCAGTCCAACACAAGTCATGTTAAACAAGGGGCAAGCACTGATTAAATGTAGGCTAATCTGTGATTTATAAACTGTACATAATGAAATATCACACTTTATTGCCAGAGAACGTGTTCTTCTAAATGAACACCATTCTTAAATGATCTGATTAAATTTCTACTCGCCTGCTACTGTTTTAGCACTCAAAATTCGGCGTGTCAATCGCATTCCGCTCTATTCCAAGTATACAGTTAGGCGTCGACGCGTATCCGTGGTAACCGTAGTCCCTCGCTTCTGTTCTCAGTAATTAGCCAGGCTTACCAGAGCAATTCACCTAAACTTTGATGATAATCAAAGAAGGCAGTAGTGTCACAGGCTAACTCTCTCCAAATTACGTTTGGCAACATTACTTATACGCTGCAGTGTTACTATGAAATCGCACGTTTCAAGTCTTAAATCGATTATTACGAACCATAAAGTGGGTCTGGTTGCAGCTGATGATTACTTTTCAATGTCAACGAGGTTAAAACAATGAGAATGGCACAGCAATATCTGACTATTTAGACCCAAGTTTTCCGTTATGAAGTTCAAATCTGCTGAATGTCAGGGTACCCTATTTTTAATCACCTTATAGCGACTCAGCGGGTGGTTGAGCAATGACAATCGCAAGATTGACCCAATTGGAACGTATTACCGTGAAATTGACCCAGACACGCAAACATAAAAACGTGAAGCGCGTTTCGCTGCATACATATTGCTACTGCCACGAAATGACTGTTAATGTTTTGCCGACATTAAATAAACAATCTTTCATTAAATCTTTCATTAAATGTCGGCCTCAGCATTTCGAGCGTCGTCAAAATATCTTATTTGAATGAACATGGCGCAATCCTCAGCGGTTGGCTGGAAGTTTGTTTTGCTTGAACCAAATACACACCGCGCACAGCATCTGTGCCGAGGTGTAGAGGTTATGTGGATTGAGGAGATATTGGCCGGGTGTACATCTACAGCCACAGAAGCGAGTTACACGTATTGCGAATTCTAGGCGGAAATGATCAATATCACGAGTTGAAACACTGCACGCAGCGAGGAAACAAGTTGCGAATTAAAAGCTTGGGCCTAACGGCTCTACAGTAATTGTGTGTATGGTTTGAGGCATCCATTGTGCATTGTCTGTCAAACAGGCAGTAGTAAAGCACTGCAGGAAAGTCGCTATCACTAACTCATCCTAAATAGACTAACTGTATTATGGTACAGTAAATACAGGCCAGCATGCGGCATTTATCGACTTGCCGACTTATATGCTGGTTGTAAGAAAGACCCAGGACATGTTTAATGGCAGTAGACACCTTGCCTCGAAAGCGAACGATGAAACGTGTCAGACGGTAATCTTTAAAGGTGAAAATGGAAAATGCCGCCATTAGGCTACAGGGCATGTGTTTTTTCGTCAACGGCAGTTATGACGTCATTATATGTGGTTCGTACAACTTCTTGCATATTGCCGGAGTGAAAACTGTCAAAACCACTTATCCGTTTTTGACTTCGTTTCACTTGATTGGAACCTATTGCCTTTTCGGACAAATGTTTCCGATGTGCTTGATGTACACCTCTCACTTCTAAGGCAATTTACTGAGTTCCACTCGCTGGGGGAAATTGTTTTGTGATCTCCTAACACGACGCCTTAACAAATTACTGGCGTCGAAATAAGACGTTCGTCTTCAGAAACCCTCCTTTTAGAGATTGCGCTAAAAGTGACATGGCTCCTCCGGCCTGTACTTGAATCAAATTCTATTACCAACACCATCTATGACTTTTGGTTTTTGCTGAAAGGCAGCTTCCGTGAAAACAAGTCTCTCCTCAGAAATATGGCATTGTTCGGTGTGTAAACGACGGGAAAGCTTCGCAAATCCTGCTCTTAATTTATTTTACTCAATCGTGCTCTGCATAAGTTATGAAAGTAATGAATTAATTAATTATACATTTAATGCACAGTTGACGCTAGAGGGATGCGAGTCGAAATGTTAGTGACGTTATATTAGATCGTCCTCAGAAATATTATACAAAATTCTTAAATTACGAAAGCGACGCTTATTGTTTCGACTCTCATATAACGGAAAATGACTGTTCTACAAATACAAACCCACTGGTCGAGGAATACAAATTAAGAATAGATAAATTTGCGTACCTTTCGCGTCATTTATATATACATACATACATACATACATACATACATACATACATACATACATACATACATAGAAGCGTACATAGAAGCGTTCAAAGTGAAGATAGTTGTAATCTTTAGAAGGTACCAGCTAATGTACTCAAAACAACTTAACCAGGGATATACAGTGATTCAGCAGACCTCTATTTTTTGTGATAGATTCATACTAACCATTTTATTCAGACACATTAAGAAGAACAATCTAATTCAGTCTAAAATACAGCCTTTGAACAATATGGCGGCAATACAGCTGAAGAGAGTACCAAGGCTGCCATTGCATTATACTCACCAGGTGCAGGGGACAAATCTCATTTTTCAAAAATATTTCTCATAGTGTTTATATATATATATATATATATATATATATATATATATATATATATATATATATATATATATATATATATATATATATATATCACATACATATATATACATACATATATATATATATATATATATATATATATATATATATATATATATATATATATATATATATATATATATATATACACACAAAAATGTATACAATGTGCCCTCCCGGTTATCACCATAATGGCTTTATGGCAATCTCTGAACTTGGGCACAGAGAGTACGGTTACACATTGTTGAGGATTGAAAATATGGACTCACCAGAGTGCTCTAACGGCAATACGTACCATGAGCGAAGCATAGTGCCAACAGTGAACGCCCATTATATTACGCAAGAGGCTGCCCAACAATCTCAGAGTGCTCTAACTACTATTAAAGCAGTGAGCGAAATACACAAAATGTATACAATGTGCCCTCCTGGTTATCACCATAATGGCTTTATGGCAACCTCTAGTGCTCAATACTAGTATGATAGAGCGATTTACGGTAAAAATTGATAACAAGTTGAAAACAGGACTTAAGCGTTACTCGTAGCTTGAAACTCTACTCTGAGTAACGCCGCAGTCCTGATTTCAACTTGTTATCAATTCTTACCACACACACACACACACACACACACACACATATATATATATATTTATATATATATATATACATATATATGTGTGTGTGTATGTATATATGTATGTGTATATATATGAGAGAGAGAGAGAGAGAGAGAGAGAGAGAGAGAGAGAGAGAGAGAGAGAGAGAGAGAGAGAGAGAGAGAGAGAGAGAGAGAGAGAGAGAGAGAGAGAATATGAATGGCGTGGTTCGATGATATTGAGTGTTCTAGTTTACTGTTGCCTGAGGAAAGCTTTCATCGTCTAATACTACTTATCAGTCGTGAGCATTATTTTTATTGACTTTTTAAAAATTAATCATGCGTAGGGGTTGTTTGACATAAAACTTAAAGCAAGCCGACGAAATTCAATGGAAAAATGCCGCTCGGTGTCATGCAAAACTATTGTGTGGCCATGCTGTTTGAAGCGATTACTGTCTACAGGTCACAGCAGGAACACCTTATTTAACTGGAATAGAAAGTGTCTCAGAAACTTGTCAGCGGACTGCCACGATGCGAGCAGGTGAGAACTTAGAAGGTACATCTTTCTGTCATACAGCATCACTAAGCCAGGGTGACTTCAAAAATGTAGCGGCACCCGGAGGTTACAGTAAGTGTGCAGAAAACTCTTCCTTCAACAGAGTCTGATTTTACACAGTTAAGCCATCCCCTTGAAAATCATACTTTGTCGTGTCCACAGGTGCCTGGACTTGCCTGTGTACATGCATAGAGAGAGTTCTCTCTATGCATGTACACAGGCAAGTCCAGGCACCTGTGGTCGTGTCATTGTACCTTGAGATTGTGAGCATGGCGGCAAACTTCGATACATTAGCCAAGTCAGGCGAGATAAATCGTCAGTATTTCCTGGAAGTTGCACTTTCTTATTGGAGTATAGGTATTTCTGACTGTGAATGTATACTGATGTGCGTATCACTTGCTCAGAAATGCATCAAGAAAATCACAAGCCTCACCGTAACATAATCTCGCACTCAATGTGAGTCCTCGCGAAGACACGACACAAGTTCACGTGGATGTACAAGCTACACATGTAGGACGGACCCTGACATGCGCGAGTCTGAGTCAGGACTCGATCATGCTCGATTAAAATCTCGATGGTATCCTCTGCTTTTATCATACGAATCACGGAGCTGCCAAATATTATCTCGGTTGCCTATGAATGTGTTGAGAATTACCATACAAAACTACCACAAATTCTCTTTTGTAAACAACGACAGAATTAAACTTTTAGTTTGGTATTTTATACCCACATATCCACTAAGGTGAATAGAAATAACACGTAAGTTACCATATCAAGACCTTTTCACTTCAAGGAGCCGGGTGAAACATTTATATTACTGGAACTAAATTCATTCATAACAAAATTATAATCCCAATATCAACAAAGAATAAAAACGGTAAAAACTTCTTACAGGTTTCAAGAAGGTTCACTTAGGCTGCACATGATAGTAGAATTTGAACATTTTGGAAGTCAGACTCTAAAAATGTTCCCTGAGCGCATTCTGTCTTCATAAAATTTAGATGTCATATTATACATACGATCTCTTACAAGTACGAGCCGACGGAATTACCCATACTGCAGATAGTGAAAGAATCCTGCAATGGCTTACCCTCAGACCAGATTGAACTACGCAAATATTACTGTACCGATAATCTGACCAGAAAATGAGAAGCGCATGAAGTGAAATAGAACACCTATCTGGGTGGAAATTTCAAATGGCTTGAATGCAGATACTGACAACATATTGACCCGAGCGCCATGGATACATCACACCACCGCCTGCAAAGATCGTGCTTTTGCCCCGTGTCAGCTGATCTCCAAAGCCCCCGATTAAGAAGTCCTTACTAAAAATAATCCGTGAGCTAAAGTAAATGGGGCTTAAGTTATTCTCGACTGTCTATGAGCGGAGTTGGTTTTTTTTGCTCCTGCAAGCCGAAAGGACCATAGAATTATTTATTCAATATGGTTGATTAGTGGGCTTCATTGAGGAAGCTGAGGCTGGTTTTGTGATTGCTAGTGTGTTTA
The DNA here is from genome assembly GCF_041260155.1 of Ptychodera flava. Lineage (NCBI taxonomy): Eukaryota > Metazoa > Hemichordata > Enteropneusta > Ptychoderidae > Ptychodera > Ptychodera flava. The sequence continues at coordinate 28,855,185 of NC_091933.1, forward strand.
GCGACTAGCCATGTGGTCTAGTGGTCTGAGAGTGAATATTTAGTCGGAGCTACCATTTATACTATTTTTTTCAAATAAAATTCTGAAAATTAACTTCGCAAAGTCATGATAATAAATACCCTTCTCTCATTTGTTTCGATCGGTGTAACTTTCAGCCTATACCCAAGTCGTCTAAATATTCTTCTTGTGGACACATCACGTGTTGATTTTACAATGAACAACCATCCAAAACAACAAAAAAAAAGACTCGTGTATATTTTAACTTCTGAAATGTTAACTTTCCAATGTTTACCATGGAACTGTTAACATGAGGTGAACAAAATTGCTGGGCTCTATTTTTCAGGGTGACCATGGGGTGTCGGGGCGAGACTGCTACCTATATGTTTTATTTTGAACAGATTGTCAACAGTTCTGTATTAGATGGCTTCACCTCGGAGGAGATTGTACGATGGGAATGAGACTGTAACTATGGTCTGATCAGAACTTGAGAAATCAATGGCAACCCTGTCAACTTTCCTTCTTTTGAACAGACATAATGTTCAATGTACATTTTAAGACATTACCTCTCGAAGACAAGTGTAGTTTCTTGGGGTCGGAGCGTTAACTGCCCGATATTTAACCATGGATTTCTTAATATGAGGTGCTCAACATTGTCCATGCCCCATTTTAGGGATGGGCACGGGAGGGTAATAATATCCCTATCGAAAGACAGATCTTAGAGAGCTAGAATGAGTTTAAAGCCTGCATTCAATTCACCTTTTGGTTATACACTACCGACCCGTCAAGACTGATTCTAAAAAGTATTGAATTGATAAAGGCATTACTCTACACTAAACAATCAAATATAAATTCGATCATTGACAAACCGCCTGTCGTGAGTTAAATCTTAAGTTTAAATGGGGGACTGATCTTAAGATCTTTATAGTCGTCGATCGAAAAAGAAGAACAGCAAACAAAACAAATGGGGTGCAAATCTCGTGAAAAGTTGCAGACACAACTTCCGTGCCGAAATTCACATGATTGGAAACTGGACAACATTTCTGGAAAAGTTTGCAGTGTCTGTGAACTCTTGAAATATTTGAAAATGAAGTAAATTGCATGAACTCATGAGTATACCCTTTCCGAGATCTAACGATTCCTTCCTGTGACTCGGGCAAGCCATTTCGCAAATCTAGGCAAGACGTTGATTGGTAAAACAGTTCTCCACTGTGCAGAGGGCAAGACCTCTCCGCTCTTTATGCACTTCATCAAAGAATAGAAAACCAACCAACAAATCAATTTTCAAACAATCAACCTACTCCCCTTCAAACTTCAAATGCATTATCGAAAAATTTAAACAGACGTTCTAATGGTACGTGGTCTAGACTTCATCTAAAGACGTCTTGCAATTTGCACTGTCTCGTCACTGATTGCAAACTTTTCTGTTATCAGCGACAACTTTCCAAATGAACACTGGATAAAAAAACATGGAATGTTGACAGCGATAACGGAGAAAAGTTCAATAGGGACATGGGGTTGCTTCTTTTGTAATTGAATCAAGTTACAAATGGAATACCTATTTGCTTGTAAAAGGCTTGTAAAATTTATCGCTGAAGGAGCTGTGAGATTTCGAGTTTTTACTGGCCAATTACACAGGCAGCTTTACTGGAAATTTATTTAACAATAACTCAATAATTATACCACTCCAGGTCATGTGACCTATTGTTCTTGCCATCCATTTATCCCTGAAAACACGACTGACACCTATTGTTCTTATGCAAAATAAGTAATCAGTTATACTTTTATTCATATGTAAATAAGTAATCACCACACTTTAATGAAAGAAAATCATTATCATATCAATAAAAGTGTAGTGATTACTTATTTAAATATGAAAAAAACTATGACTGATTCCTAATTTGCAAGAGAACAATAGGTCAAGTCGAGATGTCTAAAGCATTCACACACATTCAATAACAAAATGAAGACAATTTGTTCAACTGATATGTTATAGCATCACATTTTATAATTCAATTTTAACTTTCTTTGAACCATGCTCAATGTAAGCAACATGATTTGTTGATGAAGGCTGTCCATCTTTAGATTCGGCGTCTTCTTGGGTTGGACCAATCTTGTCTGTTTTGTTACATTGTTTTGTCGTAACTTGAGAAACTGGTTTACTTACAGATTCCTCTGATTTAACACTAGATGGAGGTGGTAGTAATATATTCGACACATGGTTTTGTTGTGCAGTAGACATACATTTGAGGCGCGTAAACCGTCATCTGATCTGTGACCTGTTTGTTCTTTGATAAGCTGCTCATCGAATCCCTGATGGTACAGAGATGTTGCTGCATTCACCTGAAATTATCAAACACAAGACATATGTGACAAATATCATGGAAATAAGTACAGCCTTTTTGTAACGTTTGTGGAATAGTCGAAAGAAATTCTGTGATACTGCCGCACACACAACAAATTGTTTTGGTCAATGAATTTAATTTTATAACTTTACAGAATTCGTTTTGTGTATAAATATTTTAGTAAAAGAATAAATTACCTTGCCAGAATATCCAGTGTGCTGGCAGTCTGGCCAAGCCATCTTGCACATTGCTTTGTGTAAAGACGTATATTTTCTGGCAGGAGAACTTGATTATCCCTTGGCAAGGGTCATCGATAGTACAATCCCGTCCGGTGTTATCATCGCCAAGTACTTTTTTATAAGTTGAAGAACACATCGTGGATTTCATGCGCTCCGTAGTAGCGGCTGCTCTTATAGGGCAGTTTGCCCGTGTAAAATCCACTTTGGTTGTTTTTACATGGCCGTCCATGGAACTCTAGATAGTCTCTTGGGTCATCAGATCAGACAAGTTGACAAGGTCCATCTTGACCAGTCGAAAACACGAAATTGGTATTGAAAGCCTGATGCATCCACGAGGCAATCACACGCATCAACAGATTGAATTCCTTCTCGCTAGCCAATAGCCAACAAGATATAGTAAGGCAAACCATTTTATCTAACCAATCAGACTAAAACAGTTTCCTTCTACACAGGTGCATTATACCACTCTATAGCCCTTATTGCAGATTTGCAGTTGACCAGAGCCCTTGTCCTACTTGTCTGGGATAGGTCATTCTCCCAAACTCACATGCCAGGTGCATAATAACCTCTGTGAACCTTTCGACGTACAATGGCTCACTCCATTCCATTGTGGATATTCAAATCAAAAGTAGACGATTTATTGACAGTAATTTTCAAATTTTAGAGAAGATTGGCCTGGTTTTCGTGGTATAAGTCGTTAATCGCACCTCGTAGTTGAGCTGTTACAGTTGTAATCACCACACTTATGGTCAGGAACTTGTAAACATCACTCGGCCTTCGGCCTCGTGATGTTTACAAGTTCCTGACCATAAGTGTGGTGATTACAACTGTAACAGCACACCTAGTCGTGCAATTAACTATACTTATTGACTGCTCATGCCAACTAATTTGACAGATGTTCAACAGAAATGAATAAATCTGAATATAGAATCCGTAAAAACCGTATGTAGACACTCTGGCAGCTCTACAGCTCACAGGTACCTGGATGCGAATACCGATCAACTATACAATTTAATCCACCGCTTGGGACTTGTTACTTTTTTCAAGATTGATTACTTTGTAGGTGCGTTTAAGGTTACCCGGCCGACAAGTGTAAATGAAATCTGTTTTCCTATAAGCTAGGCAAATTCTACCTTTCTATCCGGGAAAACAATCCCATCTCCCTTGAAGTTTGATGAGTTGCGTTAAAACGTGGCTATTCTGACGCGTGAATCCCACGGGTATGTCTATTACATGCACTGGAAATTATCCTCCGGCGGGGCAACTTCATAGAGGTTAGACGATTAGACATCGATATAACGCGGTTGAATGAGAACATCTGCGGATTATACTACAATTTCAACCTCGGCGCTTTTGCACAAATGACTGTAAAGAGAAGATTGTGTAGAATTCTGGAGGCAAAATACGCATGCCGTAGATATTCCGAATTTGAAAACAAGTCAGATCTCGGAAGATCTTCCTTCTAGAAATATGTATATGGCATCTACATGCGTTCAACAATAACGTTCAACAGTTTATTCTCGGACTTTTATTTGTCGTGATTTAACAGCGTGATGATGTGTAGTCTAACCCCGTCTTATCTTGTACTATCAGCATCGAGAACACAATCAGTTCGAGGAAAATTTTCAGATTTCACCACAGCTATAGGTTCTCACGCAGTGACACTGACAGACACGAATACGCATACACACCGAGGAGTTTGACAAATTCGAATGGAGACGCCTGGAGACGTCAAAAACATATTCCACGACGCATGTGACTAGTATAGAGGTCAGGGCATTCTTAGTTGATTTTTCTTGATAAGCGTGAATGAAAAATCAGACACGTAACATTCATGTTTGTATTATACTATTCTTACATTCTGAAGCTTTGCAAGTTTGCACACATCAATTCATTGAGTTTTATTTCTCTGTGTTACCAAAAATTAAAGTGATCAGATTATACGTTTCTCCTTATATTTGTAAACATCAAGTTCTTGAAGGTCAAACAAAACTTTAGTTTATTTTTCTCATGAGCTCGGAAAAATTGCCAGCAATTTATATGCCAGTATTGCCAGTATATGATATGGCCGCTCGCGTCAGAGGAGCGATAGGGTTGTAAACTAGAAAAGCCAATGAAGTTAAATTACAGCTGAAGTCAGAAATGACAAAGTGAAACACGAGGTGAGAGAAATCTCACTTTCAGTCGTGGAACAACATTTTACTTCCACAGAATACTTAACTTAACGACAATACATTTCATTGGAAACTTAAATATGAACTCTTATATATAAGTATGGATAGGTTAGAGATAACGATACAAAATACATTACTTCAAAGATCCAAATCAATAAATAGAAGTTATGGTGTTATGTAGAATATATAATTAACTGCAAAAGGTTTGAGAAAAAAAGAGAAAATTCTTGTAAATAATAACGACATCTAAAGCACCTCTCAAACAGAGACAATTTCTGCTGATTTGAATGAATTATTCAATGAAACAATCTTCGACGAATCTCGTCCTCACAAAGGTATACTCAGAAGACGTGACATCGAGTGCCAAGTTCAAGGTCTATAAGTCCGCTCGTCGATAACTCGTCTGGCTAGGGTCTCTGAATTTGACCATCACGATACCATCTTCAATGCTTCAATCCAAATGAAACTGTGTCCATAACTGAAAACTTACAAAGTACAGAGTTGCTCTATGTTATCCGTCATTATACAACAGAGTATCGATAAAAAACAAGAAATACAATCCAATTATATGCTATTGGACGTTGTCCCGCTGTACGTAACTCAACGATACGTAATCATGTGCGCGTCGTTTTTCGATGAATTAGTAGTTGCCGATACACTTTTTAAAGCGCGTTAAATGTTCGAAATTTATGGATGCTGGTGTTGCAACAGCTGCAAATACGAAAGCAGTGTTGTGGCGTATCAGTCGCGCTCGGGTCAGGGGGTACCGGTTCCAAGGCGATGACCCTTGACCCGAGCGCCATGGATACACCACAGCACCGCCTGCGTATTCACCAGAGCTGATGCACGTGTTTTTTTGCTCATACACTGTCATTATCAAGTTGCATCGTTTTCGCATCTGCTGTATTATCTCTGCAATAGATGGAGTGAACGTCCTTGACATTTGAATAGCGAAAGTGCATAATGCATGGATTGAACAGAAAATGTAAGCCATTAATCTATGATCAAATACGGCTAAAATATTTAAAACAAATACTACCATATTTCGCCTTCGACGACACTAATTTCTATGGTAAATTACATATATTGATGTCTTTGCTCGCTCAAATCAACATATAAAATATCCCGCCGACTTTCAACAGAGTCACAGCATATTCCATCTATTCCCGAGAAATTAGGTCTGACGCTATAATTGGGCAAACTTGGAGTAGCTCAGTCACAGAACTAGAATGGCTTTGAATAGTAAAACATAAGAAAGGTAAAAACCACTTTTATGACAAACGGAAACGTTTTGTATACATAACATTCTCAATAATTGGAAATTGTCTGACCTAACAACATCGGCAAAAGAAATCCAACGTAGGATGTGCATTCGCTGCAGTCGTAATTTGCGAGCGTGTGCTAATTTTGGGTAAAGTCAAAACTTGCGAGGCTTTGGATGAGGCGCTAACGAGCGAGTGCGTGACATTCTACGAACGCAAGAACTGAACCACAGGTGCACAGCGGATCTCCGCACAAAGATTGTAGCAATGCGTGGATAATATTATAACCTAGCTATGGAGTCTGACCAATAGCCACTCTGCTGCAGGCAAATTTTAGTATTTCTGACAAGTCCTTCTTTCAGTCCTGCGCGTGTCTAGTTGGTTCAATAAAACATGGCGGACATCTCAGATATTGAGGGGAGCTGTTCAGAAAGAGATGACATTTTCCGTACACCAGTAAAAAATATTATCTGCCATATCTTTGACAATCACATCTGCAATGGTGACAGTCATAGGGGCAGCCATCAGGTATGTTCAATTCGTTGGTCCACTGTTGTATTTCGACTCAAGACGTCAAACTGGTGGGTTTTCCTCAACTTCCCATAAAAAATCTTGGTCTATGTTTTGCAAGTGTTCACGGATTCGAGGATCGATATTGAAATGGTGTATTTTTAATTCATGTCATTTTTTGTTAAGAATATGAAATAAAAAGGACAGAAAAATGCATAAAATATTAAACATAAAAAAGACAAAAAATGTATACTATAGAAATCGCGCAACACGCAAAAAGTGGGTGTAAAATGTCCCCTGCATTAGCAGAGATTATTGGGGGCTCGCGGTCAACACTCAGAAAGTCACTACGTACTAGGTTAGAATTATCCATGTCGCTACAAAGTGTGTGTGCAGATGATGAACAGTCTATACACGCGCATTTACTCGCATCGAAACAGTAACCAAACCAAGTACATGTACATACCAAAGTGGGCAAGTCTACGACGTAGGGGCCACGTAGCTCTGGGTCTATAGTTGTGGTGTTTTCGGACGGGATTTCTGCCTTTTACGGACTGGTTTTGACTTTTACATGTGGCGGGGTTAAAACGTGAAAGTCAAAGCCAGCAAGTAAAAGAAGCAGAAATCCCATCCGAAAACACCACAGCTATGGACCAACAGCTAGGGGCCACACTGTACTGAGAATGTAATCTTATGGGTGCTTGGGCAGACTCAGTGTATTTGCTAAGGTTCGGGAACATTGATAATTGATTCGGGAACCCCGGTAAAATTTCTGCTATTCCCCTATTCTGGCTGCATTGATGTACCAAGGCAAACCCAGGCAAAATGAATATGCGAAACCCTGTATCTAACATGATTTACCTGCCTACCACACACTGAGACAATTCAATCATAACCTCTCAACATCCATCCTTGTTGAAGTTCAAGAACAAAAAATAGTAAACTTTGACGTATTGACACATCATAATAACAGGTAAGTTGGCTTCTCAACAGGTGCTGTAAAACAGCGCAATGTCAAAAATGTATTAGGCCTACATGGACATTCAGAAATTTGATGAATCTATTATCGTATCGGAATGGGATGTCGTATTGTATAGTTGACAACTTTCTCGTTTACTGACGGATTCGACATCCCATTCCGATACGATAGTAGATTCATCAAATGTCTGAATGTTCATGTAATACATTCTTCACATTGCGCTGTTTTTTCAGCACCCGTTGAGAGGCCAACTTAAAGCGCAGTGGTCGTCGCGCTGCGCGTGCGTGATTTGTTTTGTTGATAAACATAAATTTTTGTAAACATAAGTCTTCTCAACTTCAATAGGAGTGAGATGGGAGCAGTCCTCCACTCTGTTAAGGCCTTTGTAAGACTCAACATCATGCAATAGTAAAATATTAAGATCGGAAACGAACTTCAGTGGTGTATTTCTATCTATAAACTCGTGTAGAGCTACGAACATTGGGACACTACGCTCAGTACATTATGTCGCTGAGTTTACTGCACGCAGACACAGTGAACAAAAAGGTTTGATCGCGCGCGATCACGTTGGTTGTACACAATGCTATGTACAGTACAGTGAAAATACATAACTAAAATGATCAACGTTGCCTATATATGTAGACCAGCAACAAGCACAATGCCTAACACAAAATTACACTCAAGACCATGATCGGCAAGCCAGAGCAGGGCACGAGAGATGTTGTTGGGAGACGGTCACCGCGTTGACGTACACGGATATAGAGAATCCGGTCCCACAACGTACCGGCCCGCGACGACTTGGCCCACAACCAACTGTTGATCACCATGTCTTACTTCTCCTAGTATTACGTGGTAAGAAATAGTAAAATGACAGGAAACAATAGACAAAACGAGCGGGTTTTCGCGGCATTTGGCAGGAAAATTGCACGGCTACACCGTGCATAGACGTATCGAGAGATCCTGTGCCCCGGTCCTGTGCACGGTCATGGCAGTGATCCAACCGCTAGCTAGTGTAGGCCTACCGGTGCGCGGTGATGGGCAAACGTCGTTGTTGTACCTCCGATTGCCGGGTAGGTCTATTCCTCTTTCAAGTGAGATAACCCCACATAACAAGAAGACCTATGGAAGGTCCTTCGCTTGACTTGATACCTGTACTCGGAATTCTCGTTTGCATCCCCAAACGGGGTAAACTTTGTAGTTGAGTTGGATTCTCCACAGCTCACAGCCGAGTGAAGCGCGCCATATACCCGGTTTGACACGGACGTTCATACAGACCACAGAACGGAACAGATGAAGAGATGCTTCTTGCTGCAGCGGGCATTGCTCTGCAAGCTGTAGATTTCTGTAGTTTGGGTTGTTGTCTTTGTACTCCTGTCGGGCCTCTTGAAATGAAAGCTCTCGTCCTTGCTAGCGATGTCGAAAACTAGAGCCCGGTCGTTGATAGTCTGTTGGCGTATACATGCGTACATGCGTACGTCTAGCTCTATGGCTCGAGCGATAACAGTAGCCGAGCCCCATTCAACTGATTCAAGAAAATCATGAGCAAATGTGATCTCAATCCAGCGTGCAATTATTGTTCAATATTCAGCAGATATTTAACTTAGATTAATTGACCTTTTATCGTGTGTTACATTTGGTTAGTTGGTATACTTGTGACAGATCAGCCGCCATTTTAACAAGCGGCAATATCGCAAACATTACAATCAACCCGTAACATGTGCGGCGTTCTTGGATTTGTTTACAACAGAGGGGGACCCCCTCAGGAGGATGCGCAGCGCGACGACCACTGCGCTTTAAGCTTACCTGTTATTATAATGTGTCAGAGGTCGTGCACGTGCCGTTGGAAGACATCTGACCTTTGACTTCGCAAAATTTGCCCTGTCAAAGCCTATTCTTACCTGTAGCTAATATGAAAATGTAATTATCATTCGTTCGGAGGATTTACGCACCATTCAAAAATAACACATTGGTCTGACGATGAAATGCAAAGGCGCTAGGCATGGACCTATCAAAACTGATGGGGAAGGACTGGGTTGAACTTACTGCATTCCTGTGTAACAACTTGCAGTGGGCAGATGCACACAACCTGCCTACCAGTTATACCTGCAGTAATTGATATCGTCTGGACTGTTCAATACAAGCCATACAGGTACTTCACAATAACACCAAGGACCACCGAAGTAACGGCGATAATTTGCACAAAGCGAATGCCTATTCGCTCTGACAGGTCAACAGTGGCATGGAGGGCGACAGCAAGGAGACACAAGGCCACCAGAGCGCTGGACAAGCCACCGACGTCGATTAAAAATGCAATAACAATCAGAGCTAGGGTAACCTGAGAATTGAGAGTCTTTCCACCAGCCAATGCTCCAGTTAAACCCCAGAAGATAGCTGCCAAGACGCAGACCAGCATTGCGATACGTCAGACTCTTAGCGTTTGTAGGTCAAAAATGGTTCACCAGCTTGTCAGTAAAGCATGCGCATTAGTGAATTGCGTAATACTCATGAACCTTGACCTCCCCGAAGCGGGAAACCGATGGAACATGCTTGTACGGCGTGATAAACTACATGCTGATATCATTATTTCTCCGAGCGAAGCATAAAATGTTAAATACATGCATGGCTTTTGCTATTTCGTGCGTACTGTTATCGTGTCAGTGTTGTTCAGATATGTGTGCATTATGTAATAACAGTATTTGATATGTATTGAGCTCGACCAAGGTGTGCTAGGCACATCGAAATTCGAAAAGTTGTTAACAAAACATTTGAAATTGGAATAAGGTTATGATATTGGAATATATGGAATTGCAGTGTGTGTTTATGTATAATAGAAGATACTAGTATAAGATATCTATATATCTATATATATATATATATATATATATATATATATATATATATATATATTCCTTTTATTATACACACACACAAGTATACAGATGTCCTCGTGGGAAAGTACAGTGCTCGATGCTGAAGCAGAGCGTTATATATAAATAATAACACAAATTACTTCAAGTACAAATAATATCTGTTACTTAAGTTACTATGTATATAAATATATAAATAATATCTGTTACTTATATATATATATATATATATATATATATATATATATATATATATATATATATATATATATATATATATATCAGAAATTACTTTTGTACTTCACTCGGTATTGTACTAAGAAAATATTTGCAATATTTGCAACATTTGTAAAAAGGACATGTCTGCAATCTACATGAGACAGACGTGGCTCAACGTAATGAAATTGAATCCGTTCTGTGTTATGTGTGCCAGTGAAACCATAGGAAGTCGACCGCTCCACTGTCTGTGATGAATTTACAGTGTACAGTGTATACTTGAAGTGATTTTATGGTTGTAACAACCTGATTTTGAATCGAAGACTTTAGTTTCCTGTGAAGACATTTGTAAATGTAAAACTCGAAATGAGGTTTAGTTGTGTCTCCGCTCGCAAAAATAAATTTATCGTAGCGAAATCGAGTTTTTATTCACATTCAAAATCATACAGATTTGTATTTGATATGATATAATGTAGATTTGTATTCGATATGGTATTTGTTACATTTGAAACGCTTAAGTAACAGTCTATAATATTTACAAAATAACTAAGGTAGATCAAGCTTAAGATTATTAATGATTATTTTTCGAGTCTTTGAAACTTTTGAATAAATTAACATACAAAAATACGTACTTTCACAAACCATAAGAATACCCTCCCTTGCTATACCGCTGGGACAGCGATTCACTCTTTTCTGAAGACTGAAAACATTAATGCTACACACTGTTTCGGCTCATGGATTATACTATACTCATTGGGGACCGAAACATAACAAAGTCATAATTTGCTTCAAGAGTAATGAATCGATTCATTTTAACTGTACACGCAGCAATTTGCGTTGATCAATGATACGTCTTGTTTGCATCAAAACACTGAAAACACCCCACTTTGTCAACGTGTATCCCAATTAAGTAAAGCAGAGCTGAATGTGACCCGAAGGCGAATATATCGAACGTCACCTACCGGTTAAATTTTATGAGTGATGGACTAATTTCTCTTTTCGTATAAAATATCCGATATGCACTGCTCGAGGCCCAGAGGTGCTTTGTGAAATTTCACAAGTCTAGAGCATATTTTGTAGTGGGAAGCTGCTGATATTGATAAGTGGCTCGACTTGAATCAATGTACAGTGAAAGTACACTCTACCACTATACCACGTGATTACCAAAGATTAATTAATCTCTTATATTAGAATCTAGAACAGATTAAGGATGGTGCTAGTGTAACATACTTTAACTCATAGAGTTGCCTCACACTAGTGTTGCGATAAGAACTTTGCGCGACCTTCTTTTTTTACTCGCAAAGTGTGCAATTCCTTGTGGCGCAATAAATGAACGTTATCCAGCAAGCTCGAAGTTATTTTGTTTATAAATCTTCAAATACATTGCTCGATTATTCAGCTCCCTTACAGGAGACAAAAATCGTCGTTACAAGGACAGTGTTTTGGCTGATGGGCAGACGATGTAAGACATCACTTCGGCACTCTTTGGCACTCGAACTCGAATGACTGGTCATGGAAAACAGAACTATCGTTAAACAATCCCATAGTGACAATTAATAGACTTTCATAGAAAAAAGAACACAGGTAGTGTTGCCTGCGTTCGATCATTTGTCATAAACTTATTGTTTTTTTAGTGTGGGATATATGAACAAGATTTTATGCTGGACTAAACTTTCAAGCTGATGGTGTATATTGACTTTCATCTGGCACATCTTTTGTCCACGAATGCCGACATAACATTGATAGTTTATCATTTTCACTCGTCTTATATGTGCAGTTACAACGGAAAATAAAACAATTATAACGTACGGCGTTTCGTCCCTTCGTATGTGCTACATTGAATTATATATAAATATATATATATATATATATATATATATATATATATATATATATATATATATATATATATATATATATATATAATTTAAACCATCATCATCATCATAATCGTCGTCATCGTCGTCGTCGTCAAATGATGATGATAATGATAGTGATGATGATTATGATGATCATGACCGTGACTATGGTAATGATGAACGTGATCATCATCATTTCTCAAAAATAGCTGATAGCTGCCCGTGACTTTTGAAGCTTTGAAGCGCAAACAGTCTGAGGTTTTCGCTTTTACGGCCTGAAAAAACGTTTTGAGCTAGATACGTAACACAGTTTGAATTACTTTTTGGAAACAGGATGAGATGCTGTGCACTTCCCAGATAGATTCGTGCATGCGAAACCGTCAGGTATACAGCCTCACTTTTTGTCGCGTGAACGATAAGACAATCTGGGGACCTGCTTGGGGTGACCACTTCGGCAGCAGAGACATTGAAGAATTTCACAGACGGAATGCTTAAACTCTGCATCTCTGAAGACATAAATAAACGGATTGATCATGGAATTCAAGTAAATAAGCCAGGCGGACAGATAATAAACCTCGTCGCCCATGACACACGTTTCCGAGCAGACCGACTCTATGACAGCGATGACAAACCACGGTGTCCACAGGACGAGGAAAGTGCCCATGAGAATCCCAAATGACATGACTGCTCGCCGGTCACCGGCTAACCGATTGAAATTCGTTGAACTGCTGGTGTTTAATCTTCGCAGGTTACCTTCCCCGCTGTCAAGTTTGCGTGTTACCGCCCTCTTACGTTGTTGGTAACCGAGTTCGCTGCTCGCAGTTCTGGTGTCTGACACGTCGCTGCTTGCGAGAAAGCCGCTTCCTTTACCATCTTTGGAAGATCTATGTTTGTCTACGGTGTGTTTCATGGAAACGTCACCACGTTTCATTTGATTACCCTTGGAGCAATCTTCCTTGTTTTGTTTCCCGTCATCCCTGGTGCTATCAGCATGTTTGCGTGCGTCGATGGCGAATGCCGGATTGTCAACACCCTGTTCCGGCGCATTGGCATCGCTGCCTTCGTGCCTGTTCTCGATGAGACCTTCGTCATCTATGTCTTTAGTCCACACCGATTTATCGCAGGTCGCTATTAAGTCACAATAGATATCTCCAGTCATCTTCCACCTGAACTCATTGAACGAAAGATCGGTTTGTGCGGCGACGTCGATATAATTCTCCGCACGGCCTATGTCGTCGTCATGATACAAGGCGATGGTAGCTGAGCCGGTCGGCTTATGCTTTGTCGGGTCGGCCTCATCAAGGCATTTCAGGGATCTTTCGCTTCCAGATATGGTTGAGACAAAAACTTCACTTTCACTTCGCAGTTTGTTATCCTTGTCCTTGCTTTTGCCTTGAAATTTATTTCTCGCAACAGACGTCGTCAGACTCACGGACCCACTCTCCCCACGAAGAAACCGAGCTCTGCGTCGTAGCACAATCCAGATAGCGAACGATAGGAAAAGGATAAAGACGAAAGGTAATAACATCGTTAATAAGGTATTCACCATCGCGTATGTTTCGTTTTTCGACCACTCCACATCGCAGTAGTAAGAATAATCGATAATGCTTTCGCCCATCCAGTATTCCCAGAAAACGATGCCGGGGACCTCAGTTAGGAAGGCCAGCAACCAACATGACACAATCATCGTCATGACTAACCCGTGCGTTCTCTTTCTGCGGTAACGAAGGCCGTGCAGGATGGCCATGTAACGGTCGATGCAGATGGCCAGCATGGTGTACGTAGATGCCGTGTAGATCCAGTAGTCCACCACGAGCCACGTAATGCAGGCAATTTTCCCAAACCTCCAATTTTCGTAGCCCATCAGCGCTTCCCAGATACCCGGTGCCATGTCGAACAAACCGGCGATGAAGTCGGAAAAGGCAAGGCTCACGTAAAAGTAATTGGTCAGCTTTCTGAGTTTCTTGTTCCACATGAAGGCAACGATTATCAGTAGGTTGGAAACGGTAGTTACAAGGGCGATTGTGGTCAGTACAACGGCCAGAGTGATAAAGGCCACGGGTCCGTAGAGGGGTCCATCGACTGCGGGAGTTTCAGTGGACTGATTAGTGAAGATACGCTGGTCGAGTTCTCGAGTTGTGTTCCAGATCGCATCAAAGTTACCCTGTCTGAAAATGAGCAACGTGTTGTTGTGAACAAACCAGTTGGTAAGGTTTATCTTCATCCTGTCGACTTTATATCGAAGAAGCCAGGCACTGTTATCTGTTCAGTAGGGATCGTCTCCTATATTTATGGATGCGTGGCCACATCTTTCCAGGAACTGTGACGTCAGGACAACCGGCAAGCAGAGAGTTCCACGTGAAAACTGCAGTTGCTACCTGCACTGTCGTAGATATATCGCCTTTGGGCTGTCACTCATTATCTACGAGGGGAGGAGCTTCAACTGTTATGTTCGTATTCGACAGCGTAAGCAAGATCAACGAAACAGGGGAATCGGAGTGAATCAACAAACGTACATGATGTGAACGTACGAAATATTTGTATTTCATCTACCTTGATTTGTTGAAAATGAAGTCAATTTTTCCGTTTTTTGGGGAAGAAAATCAGTGTAGGTCTATATAGTCTAATAATCTTATTCCCAGTTTCCAATGTAATGACAAGAGACTTTTAAGAATTTCACTAATGACTATCACTTGTGGATCGCAATGTCAGAGGTGACAACGTTTTTAAGTTTAAGAGTTTTACAGGAATGCGATTTCCATTTTCTGTCTGTTTGTGTAGTTTGGTGTTGTGTGTCTTTGTTGTTTTGTATGGTTTGCTGTTTTCTCTTTATTTATTTTTGTCCTAAGGACAAATATAATAATGATGATGACAATGATGATAATTATACTGATGATGATAATGATGATGTCACGGTATCAGTATGAACTTAAAGAGGAAGACAACAAATATTTTAATTGATGTCAGTTATCAGGCAGGTAATATCACTACCATTGATTACTTTAAGAATATTTTAAAGCGATGCAAACACCGTCACGGAATGAAAACTGCGTATCTTTTTCTCTCTTTCTTCGTTTTCCCTTTGCTGAAATTCCGACCTGTAGCAGAATTAGAAGACACAATCATGGCTAGATAAATTATCGAAATGTAAGACGGATAACACCAGATCAAAATAAGACGACTTGTGGTGTCACGTATTTGAAGATAAACTTCCATCCATCGGGTCTTAAACTGCTAAACCTGCTTGAGGATTTTGCCTTAGTGTGGATTTTGCCTAGACGTATAGGCATGTAATTTAAGATGAGCTCCTTTAATATTTTGCTCGCCTAGCCTTTGTGCTGTCGTCTATTGTATGTGCTCGGATTATCGAACAATTTCTGGAATGAACGCATTCCCTCAACCGATGTCTTTTAATCAGCAGATATGTTTTCAACCGTAATCAGATTAATTGGATTTTGTAATCATGAAAACATGTCGCTAACATAAAGGTGTATTTTTCCTACTTCAAAGAAAGTCGGTTATAACCCATGGAAACAGTTAATGCTTCTCGGCGCTACCATCAACACTGCTTCCCTATACTGGAAGTACTGCAACGTGGATTGTTTATCTATATTCTCTGTACGAACTCGACAGCCAAGATCACAATTACGGATCCGCTCCCAAATGAGACATTTTCCTTCGGGGATCGTAAAAGAAGCCGTCCATAAATTCGATATCACAACATTGCATTATGAGATTAATTATTTGAAAACGTAAATTCAGGCATTTAATTCAATATTTTGACGTGCCTTCAGGGACATAAGGTGAGCGCCTCCTAGAGGTTCTGAGTCGACTGGCCTCTACATTTCCCTTGATTGCATTGCCATTATCCATCTTGCTACCTGTTCCAGGATAACAAAAAAGCCGACTCAGAATGTTTAGTCTTCGTTGCTGAGAAAGTCCAATGAACGTGTCATCGTGACACATTAAAGCGACTTGAAACAGTTTTGTTTGATGAAATATCTCGATTGTTCAACACATCGTCTGTGCGCCAGGAACACGTCACACCTTGCCGCTGTTTCTGTGTGATATCTTATTTCACAGAATCAACGTAACACACATGTATATGGACTTTGTCGAGTAATTGGAAATCTTCTCCAATTGTACTCAATTAAGATAACTCTGAAATGAACTGAGATTGACATACCTTAAAATCTTACTTTATCACTGCCGGAGTCAACCTGCCAGCTAGCCAGCCAGTTGAACTCGAGATTTTGCAAGCAGAGGCGTTTTTACACCTATTCAAGGGCGTTTTGAACAAAATTAAAACTTGGAAGGGAATTTGAAGGCTAATCATAACGTCTCTTCCTCCCTTGAAAATTACCGCTTTCGCCCATGAAACGCAAGTCAAGGTATTTCACTGCCATGCCACCCTGATCAATCGGAGCCGATACAGAGACACGGATTTGACGGGAAGGGCCTCGCATTACAAAACCAGACTGCCATGGAACGTAATGTTACATCGGAGTTATGACTGTCGACGGACTGCTGCGACGGTTTTGAGACATCCCATCACGTACTTTCATTTTGATCAGCGCCTGTTAACAGAAGGACGGACTAGGCCATGATTCTTAACGAAACAATATCTCTTCTACCAGAATTCCCTTTCCTCCTCCAGAATAATTCAGATCTCCACTGGCCCTCTCCCCATCAGAAACTTGTTAAACACCCCCCTATTACTTTACCCTCTCTTTTGAGACCCCCAGAAAAATCATTCTCTCGGCCTAGCTGTTTTCAAGGTAGCCATATAGGAGCAAATTAATACAATTTCCCCGCTCGCAGACTATAAAAAGTTACCCATCCTCCCTTTCCTCGCCCGCCTACACAAGAAAGGAAACGATTGCTCGACGTTTTTGAACAGCGTTTTATTCGCGAAAAACTCCGTTCAGACCGGACCCATTCTTCTCTGAGTTTATACACGGTGACTGTAAAATGAATTTGTAGCAAAGCTGTAATCAACCGGCATATTAAAATAAAACTGAACGTACCATTCTATCAAGAAGAATACGTTGTCGGGATGCTTATCGGTTGAAATATTCTATAGAAAGTCTGTAGCATAAAATTTGGCCTGAGTGAAGGTTTTACGTTTCCACGTTTCCTCGTTTCTCAAACGAAAACTTGCACGTTACTTGCCTTCTCTTTTCATAGAAATGAAAGATGACAGGTTATAATATGAAATCATATCGTGCTCCTTCGCACTGACTATACCATACTTTATAAGTAGGCAGTTACTGTCTTTATTTCCAATGGTACGAATCTCGATATTTAGGGCTAAGGACGGACGAGTAACTAAGTCAGAATTGAATGCTTCCAAAGAAGCATTCTCGCTGAATCAAAGTATTGCGCAGACAACTGTTATCCCAAAGAAGAATATTTAAAGGTGCTTGCTCGTCCCTATACAGTGAATTGCAATTTAGGTAGTGCAAAGTGACTCAATAACATCTCTGTCTGTCTGTCTTTCTGTATTTGTTTGTTTGTCTGTCTGTCTGTCTGTCTGTCTGTCTGTCTGTCTGTCTGTCTGTCTGTCTTTCTCTTGCTCTCCCTCGCCCCTCTCTCTTCCTATCTCTCCTCTCTCTCCCTCTCTCTCAACAACAAAAACAACAACAATATAAAAACAAAATACTTCTTTTGAAAAACGATGAAACTTATGTTAAAAGACAAAGCATAGATCGCCAGTCGATGTCAGACTCCCTGAAGGTTTCATTTTAATTTAACAATTTAACACGTATATGCACGATTTACTTTCCCAGTGGCGAGTGACACTTTCAACGCGGTCACACTATTATTAATCTCCTCGAAAACCCAAATGAAGTACCCTGCACGTGTTTATGCCCGAGAGTTTGACGTCACTTCTATGAGAAAATTAATTATTTTGTCTTCGGCCCGGGGGAACTGCAGAGAGATCATACATCTAAGCTTTTTCAACAATCTTTCTGCTCTGGAGTTGTCTGCTAAGTGAACGAAACGCATTTTCTGTGTTCATAATTTGTCCCTTTGAAGGACGCATTGCTTTGGAGATGTAGTTACTGAGCCAATATACCTCCATACAGGGTATATTCTGCGTCTTTGTAACAATTTTGCGTCAAGGCAAAGTCGCTTTCCATACATCTTGTTTTATCATTTCCAAGTTCTTTCATTTAATTTGACCACGGGGAGGGACTGCGATCTGACGCGTAATTTGTTTTTTAATCCTGACGATTACAATGCTGTCGGGACATTAAACATGCAGATTAGAGCTATAGCTTCCATATATAAAACTGAATAAAAAGTCATCTTCACTGACTCATGTCTTAAGGATAGGTACATCTCGCCCTCAAACAGTATCATTTCATAGTCGCAGTTTTCTATATCCAGCAAGCTAGTATTTAAATTGTATGTGGATGAATCGTTATATCTTGTACGCACTTGTCTCAATGTTAAAGAAGTTTTTTTTATAAAAAAATATCGGGAATGGTACAACATCAATAGCATGACCGTGAATCTTGCTTTCAAAACGAAATAATTCCAAAAAGAAATCTTGTTATACCTATAATGTTCTAGAATATGTCATGCTGTACTTTTTATACAATCTAATATACTCGTATATATTTTCCCGAGTTATTCGTAGAACATATGGTAACATAGTTTCCCAGATCGCTAATGGCAAAGACTTGTCCACCCGTTCTCTCTTACAAGAAACAAATTTCCTGCTCGCTCATCAAGCTATCAATTGCTAATAAATTATGTACTCTTTTTACGTTACATTTTTTGATGCCTCTGCCACTGTGACACCAGCATACATTTGGCCACCATAGCGTCTTGGCCTTTTTGGTTGCAATGCTTTCCCCAATCTAATTATTTCGAGGAACTGGCTCAATAGCAATAACATATACAGTTGTGCAGAAGCGGATTCAGATTAACACAGCATAAGCACTTTTAATGTTAATATTTAATGGAAAACGAAAAAGACACCATTTATAGTGAATAAGCGGAGCAGATGTTCACATGTGCAGGCACACAACGCGAATTAAAGTTTACGACAACATTACCTGACAACAGCCGAATCAGCCAAGTCAGAATCGTCAAATGCCAGTAAAACAGCCTCGGATATAAACTCTTGTCAACCGATGTTACCATACATACCTGCAAACAATAGAACGCACACTCTACGACGCGCGCGTTCACTGTACGGAACCGTGCTCACTGTAAAAATTGCACCGTGGTTTTGATGGAAACCTATCTGCATACAACTTATTTTCAGAGCTCTTAGCATTACAGCGGACGTTGTTAGTGATGATTAAATGATTATTATATTATCTTCGAGCTGTAAGTTTTAAATGTTTGATGTTGATATAGATACAAAGTATTTCAAAATCCCAACAAAATAATTTGAAAAGGATATATTTCTCATCAAATTGTGATTTTCCCATTTCACATATACGAAGGGAGGATGTTAAGCTATGTATCATTGTAAATAGGCTGGTGACCCCATACTTTTATTTGATGCATATAATGTGCAATATCTGAACAATAATTTATGTGAGAATAAACACAGTTGTTGGATTGGAAATCTAAATAATTCTACAAAGTATGTATAAGTCGTGGTCATTACATTTAAGTTTGCAACAGCTTTAACTTGTGTTTTGGAAGGCTGAGAAGTGATAATTTAAATTCTTATGCACATTTTCAGCGGAAAAATAGCTGAAACTTTCATTTATTATTCCATGTGGTTCACATGTAAATAAAACAAGTGCAGCATTTCAAGAAAGGAACAAAAAGTAAATATATCGGGTTGGGGAACGCTTGCGGGAGATTCATAATTTCTGTCATTCGAACTGGATAAAGTGGGTGTGTTTCAAATCCTTCTAGCTACCAAATCAATCTGGTGACATACTGATTTTTTTTTGTCGTAATCTCATCCTCACATATAATTTTTACTGTTAGAGAAAAATAGCGGAAATGTAGGTAAAAATTTAGTGTCTCGATCATCCTTAAAACATCGTAATTTAGACGTCTACTTTCAAAGCTTATCCGTCGAAGCCAAAAAGCCAAAGTTGAACACCGATATATTGGAAAATAAAATGTAGGTCCATGGCTTATGTAGTTACTAATGTTAAGTGACACTTAAACCTTTGTACAGCTGCTAAAACCACTGTAACTTGATATACACTAGAGACCCTGGAGTTTGTCAATTATGCAATTAATAAACATGACACATCACCTTTTCAGACTGCTTTGAAGCATGGGTAGTAGAAGCGAGACTATTACATGTATTATACAAAATTAGATGTAACGCGGACATCGATATCACCCTAGATTGTCTTCCAGTTGAATTTTCATATCTGATGATGTCAGCAACCCAGAGAGATTAGTAAATCCTTGAAAAAAATCATTATCGATGTAAGCTCTCTTTGGATGCGCAGGTGTTTACAGCGATGAGGACCGAAATCGACCATTCGACCGGTGGGATGGCTTGGCCACCCATGGCATATTTCGTGTGAGGGAATTTTATCGAAGAAATAGTACAGCTTCGACGTAATGTGTATCGCCGCACGAGATTGAGCAGGTAGTTGGGAAGATATGTCTAATCCATTTAGATGGTGGAAACAACTCATTTGACTGTGATGGGTCAAAACTATTCAAAAAAGCGTGGCATTCATAAGCACAACCCGTAATCGCATGCTTATGATGCCTCTATCACTTCAAGAAATCTTAAAATAAGCCTGAACGAGGTTTCTATTATTTTGTGAAGGAATTATTCCCGCTCTACGAGCAAACTATGAAGGCATGGTCGGTCGCACGAAATATGAATACGATCCAATGATATTGTAAGTTATTGATCTATTAGTGCGAGTTAAGTAGATATCACCGTCGACGTAAATCATTGCACCTCAGGAATAAAAGACGGCTTCCTTGGTTCAATGTGTCCTCATTTTCGTACCATACGTTCATCACATTTTCAGTCATGCGACCTTTGGTCTTCCATCCTTGAAGTGAGCGAAATTGGTTTTCAGACGGTAAGTAAAGCGAATAGCTTGCTACGGAGGAAACTCCTTCCTTGAAAATTTCCTCAATATCTGACATTCATCTTATATCAAAACTTCATCCACCTAGCGATCACTGGCATCGGAACAGCAAATGCGATGTTGATGATTAAAACCTTCTCATATCCCTCGTGAACTTACTTTCACCCACACGCTTGCGCGCGAATAAAACCCACACATTTAAACAATTTGCATTAAATGATTGACGTCCATACGGATTCTATTCAAGGTATTTCACAATATACGAATATGAGGGATCTATAATGTGACTCGACTTGTTCTCACTTTTAGGGACACGCCCAGTTATTTCGATACGATAATTAGAACGCTGCTAACACGCGTCTTTGCTCTGATAAGTGTGCGGGGCATTCCCGGATGCTCCGTGCTGGCAAAAGCTCTTGAACGACAGTTCCTTAGTTTAGATTAGCGTAACTCGTAGATTTATTATTTATTCATCTTGATGTCCTACCCTTAGTATTAAAGTCTCACGTTGAAGTCTCGCCTTAACCCTTTCAACCCAGTTCCCTGTATACAGGTCCAACTTTACCATAGAAAACAATGGATTTGGGAAAAACCATGGTGGTGAAAGGGTTAAACAAAAATTTACCGTGATCTCCGACTCAATATGTGAACCAGTGATTCCAGCTAAATTTCCCGTGAACCTCAAACATAACCAAGCAAGTCCTATTCTCCGGTCCAGAATTCCCTTCCCCTCCTTTACCTTTTACTATCTCCCGGTAGATTAGACGTCAAAATTCCCTTCCCCTCCTTTACCTTTTACTATCTCCCGGTAGATTAGACGTTTTCAACCGAAGGAACAAAGGATCAATGTACTGGTATGAGAAAAGAAATGATTAGAAACTATGGCAATATATTGAGGGAAGTACCAGTGGAACAAATATAAAGACCTAAAGGTATTTGCCAGAGCTTGAATGTCTTGACCTCGGGTGGTCAAGGGGCCAACCTGTAGCTGAAATCTAGTGTCAGCGGCTGTCATAGGAACAAATCTGATAGGACACAAGCTTTACCGAATAACGCACAACAGTTGATGACTAAAGGAGTTACGATGGGGTTATCTGTAATTTTAGCCCCTCAGAGAGTTAGGATATGATGTTACAAACCCACGCGGCATATGCATTCGTGCCGTTGAGAGACCAATGCAGGATACGCTTTCTAATAATTTCACCCCTTGAATGAGCCGCGATACGATTGTTTCCGCAGAGATAGCTAACTGGGATACGCTTTCAAATAACTGTCAACGCTAACATAATTGAATTATGTTTTCTTTGCCGCTGAGAGATGGGATATATTTTCCATTATTTTCGCCTCTGAGAAAGGTGGGATGCGTTTTTTTGCGGTCAAGACATGCTTTCTTTTTAATCTCTGCCGCCGAGAAAGCTTGCAGAAACTTTCAAGTTGTTTTTTTCCTTTAGACTTTTAACTTAAATTTTCTACGAAACCTTTTGTTCTGCTACGGATTTATATCGGGTAAGATTAGAAATACCCTGAATCGCTACAGCAATACGATAGTTTGATATTGACGGTGAGGGGAGATGTTGCTACTTGAATTGAAAAGTTGGAATTCACTGAGCGCATACATTACAGTAGCGAAAACTGCGCTTATGAACGTTGGAATACGTCTCGGAATAGATATTTAGGTCGTATGAGTTTGTATGAGGTGAGCACGATCTCATAAAAATCACTGAATTCTCCATGGTATCGCTTTCAGTGATTCAATCATTGCGACAATGAGGTTCTTATTTTGGGCCATACACAGGTATACGTTCGACGTTCTATCTAAAAAATGTTTCTCGTCTCCGATTTGTAAATCTGAACAAAATCACAAGTTGTGTCTGCTACTGATATCTGCTGGTATCTGTAATAAGCTTACAAGTTCTAAACTCTGCAAGTAGTTAAACTTTTGGTTGGTCTTGATGATGGTCGCAGCGAATAATATTTTGTTACATAGTTTTCTTAAAAAGTGAGGTAGATAGATAAATAGATAGATGGTTGGATAGTCAGGCAGTCAGGCCAACATCTATCTTTCTATCTATCTATCTATCTATCTATCTATCTATCTATCTATCTATCTATCTATCTATCTATCTATCTATCTATCTATCTACATACATGGTTCGACAAATCCAAACATAAATATAATTTTATATATATATAATATATATATATATATATATATATATATATATATATATATATATATATATATGATTCGACAGTTCCGATACAAAGAGGTGCTCAATACTAAAGTAGAGTGGAATATATAGTAGGGATGCTGGAGAAAGGATATATATATATATATATATATATATATATATATATATATATATATATATATATATATATATATATATATATATATATATATATATATATATATATAAGATATATGTATGTCTGTTTGTGTCTTTGTCTGAGTATGTATGTGTGTGTTGCAGTAAATATGATGAACTGCTCAAGATATATGTTATCTTTCAACCGTAATAATCTTGAGCTCTCATTTGAGCCTTTCAATTTACTCACGTCATTCCGAGTTCAATATCGGCAACCTCGATCCACTTTCACAGTTTCAACAAATGAACAATAATGACATCAAATAATGAAGATTTCTGTAAAATAACATTTTTAAGCTAAATAGTCCGTATCTAAGGAAACAGCAGACTGTTCTGTTTACAGCATTCTAGCTGTTGTACAACTGAGAGAAAAATGACCCCGCGAGACTGGTGCCGTTGTATCGTGTAATTACTATTCATGAGCGCATGAAAGCAACCATCCGGACCGTTCGCTTGTTATATGAGTAATGGATTGGTCGAATAGCATCATGAAAGAATGCCGACAAAGATATTACCTGTAGCAATGGGAAACAACAATTGCTCAGATGCGTGAGTTCAGAGGACGTGATTATTAAATCAGATAAATGTTTGAGGTCCGTGGAGCCTAATGTACACCAGTGTATCGATATTACCAGTGCCTCGAGCTAGTTTACTCGTTCAAAGAAATTTTTCACAGCACTGTGCCTCGGTAGTACAATAAACTGATGATTCATGGTTTATCCAAATGAAGCATTCGGTATATTGTAAGTTGAAAAATAATAAAAGATTTAAAATCTCCAACAATACAATTACCACAATGAGTACTCTCGATTTCCATCCAGGAGAATTAGCTCGATGTAACAGAGCTCGGTAAGGTTTGTCTGCCAGTCGGCAAATCTTTCACAAGATTCTTGTGTCACACTTTAAATCAATAATAAAGGTGCAAATCCGATTTTCTTAGGGATCGGCATGGAACACAAGGAATATAGAGGTTGTGATTGTGATTTTCTTTTGTTATTGTTGAAATTGTCTACTCGTTCGTTTGTGAACGCATTCATGAAAAATAGTAGCGCTTTTTCAAAACCTCAATGAATATTAAACCTGAGTTAACCAGCTGATGCCTTAGACATTCGACAAAACAAGTAGTAGGTGAAACATGGAGCAAACATGTCGAAAGTTGTTTAAAGTTACTGCGTTGTGATTCAAAGAAACAACTTCAATACTTTATCTACATTACTTGCAGAGGTTTCAATAACCTAACCAAGTTGAGTTTAGCATGCAAAAAGACATGGCTTCTTATCTTTCTCTCTTCAAATTTTTATTCAAAGCCAAAGCGGATCGCTGACACCGGCTCATATCTTTTTAATTGATTTCCAGAGGCAAGGGGACATTTAACGTAGCAGTGCATGCAGAATATTTCATAAGCGAGCTAAACAGACTCGTTATAGAATTCAACAATTTTGTTCGATCATTACACTAACCATCCAATTATCCAATCTCGCCAGCGCTAGAAACGAAGGAACGAAGCAGAGTAAAGGCTGATGGGTCACGTGATCGACAGTAAAGTTAGCTGACATAATATGATGTTGAAGTTGGTCAGTTGGATGATTGGCGATGTATTACAACATTTGTAATTTCAAAATTATATTTCTATATATTAAGTCTGCTTTTCTTTGAGTCGAAGCCAACTCAAGTAAATGTTTCATTATGATAGAATGCGTATGTAATATATATACATATAGGATCGTTAATGGTGAGTTGCAATAGCTAAGGATATCTTTACACATCGTATATTTAATTTCGCTAAAGCATTGACAAGATATAATGTCAAAAAATATCGATACAGTCGCTCGCATTTGGAGCACTTTAATATAAAGTGGTTAAATGTTTAATTTCTTGATCAAACTTAAAGTACCGCTTGCAAAGTTCATTGAATTTAATTAACATGCCAAACAAAGAAGCAAATACGACATAACCTTTACTTCAAAGTCTTTGTGTAATTTTCTTACGATTTAATGCTGCAGACCTTTAACCTACATTGTTACCTGAGGGGAAACTCCATCTATCAGTGCAACTGGATATATATAAAAATATCTTCTTAAGTTTTCTTTTTGTCTCGTCCACAATGCAAAATTTTATGACTGAGATTCATCAATCATCATCCATTGCGCAACTGGTGCGGAAAGCATTAATGGCATGCAGAGTTTGTATTATTTATCCACTTCAATAGAAACCTCTCCAAAGTAACAAATCTCTCATTAACAAAGAAACAAACAAGAGAACAATCACATAAATAAATAAACAAATAAAAACAACAATAATAAATAAATAAATAAATAAATAAATAAATAAATAAATAAATAAATAAATAAATAAATAAATAAATAAAATAAATAAATAAATAAATAAATAAATAAATAAATAAATAAATAAATAAATAAATAAATAAATAAATAAATATACAGATGATATTCATGTTAAATATGTCAAACTCAGGGAACGGATGTCTCGTTTGTAAAACTGTCTTTATGTTATTTGTTTGTTTTGCTTCCTTTATATACGACACAAATAGACTCCAGTAATTCACACACGTCGACGCGTCGTTGAAAGAACTAGAAATTCTGAGTAAGATACATTATACACGACACATAGAAGTATGGACAATTAAATGCTGGCTTAAAAGCTTGGCATAAGCGAAGTATAATTTATTACTCGGTCTTGCCCAAAAGTGTGTCGATATCTAGGCAAAACAAACTATCGAGTGTTTCTGCAGGGTTTCGTTTCGGAATTTCCTGGCTATATTCTAAAATGTTCCGGGGAACGTATTCAGTTTCCCGCTTTCGGCGAAAGCGTCCATGCACTCATCCGGTATGACTATGCAGTAATTGAGTAAATTGACTTGCTTTGCTACTATGAAAAGTGATAACGCCGTAACGCCCGTTTAATGGCAATTTGCCAAGAGGCAGTACAAGCCTATGTCGTTCCCCTTAGGTCAGTAATGTGATGGAACCCCCCTGGGAACGTAAAAAAGTCTTTAAAACGGACTGACTGCAATGCATGGACTGTCTGTCTTAGATCGAGATGCGAGTTTTCTGATGTTATTATACATAACATATGGAATAATGGTTTTGCTGCCGATCCAAGACAAAATTTTGATGTCATTATTGTTCAGAAAATTCCACCTTAAACTATACATATAATCTGTTTGCACAACGGCGACAATTACGCTGACTCAATCTGTCAGGTTGAAATTGTCTGTCTGTAGGATTAGTAAGATTAGTCAGATACATTTTGGTCAATTGAAAACCGTTACATACTAGCCCTGTTAACGTAGAATTTAGTCAAACACCTAGACCACTTCCACTGCAATGCCAACATCAGTATCAACGACCACGGTTATGCATGTGACAGTTTGAACAGATAAATCGTGTTTAGTAGATGTGTGATCCTGCTTTACACTGCCAATAAATCGAGAACTCTTCACGCTAAGTATAGTCTGCATCACCCTATTGAAAATTGCCAATAACACCTCACCTTGTCTACTCGCGATCGATGTCGATGTGTGTATAACGTAGAGTTAATTTTTTAAAGATGTGCATGGCTCAATGCACGCATGTTTCATGCACACATACAAATGTACATACATTCCAAAGCCAAGAGCTGTGAGACAATCAAAGTCTCACGTTGCCAAATAGATGAAGTTTTTCGAGTATCCCAAGTATAAGATCTCATTTGAACTTGTGCTACGAGTTTTGTTTTCTATAGATTATATCCTTTCTAAGAAGTATGTTGATGCAATTTAAAACAGAGCGGCATTCAATGAAATAGTTGATGTATGTACAACTTAGCGTGCTATGGTCGTTGTTGAGTGCCTTATTGCGAAGTTCGCACGAATTCAATTTCATGGTAAGCTTGAATGGGTCCTAGAAACATGCTAGTTTACGAGGCTTTACTGTTTTTATTCAAACCTGGAGTTTCCGACTGACATACTAATGTGCGATAGCATCACCATTCAATAAAGATCTTCTGATACGGTGTGAGGTTAACAAGCTGGTGTGGAAATAATGATATACACAATACGCATCGTAGGATATCCATTTTATGGTTGTCGTGCCTATTGGTGTTTCTTAAAGGAATGAAGTCGCTTAGTTGGAGCTTTTTGTCATGGAGTTTGTTAGAGATAAAAAAATTGTGTTGTTTGACTACTTATAGCATGCTGAGATACTGGTCAACTGTCCACAATCTCAAATCTATTTGCAGTGAGGAAAGATTAAACATCGAGTGAAAAATTTTGCTGGCTCTCTCAAAAAATTCAAGTACAGTGTCCAACTATAATTATACTTGGCAGAATATGCCCTGTTATGTAAAGTTTGGACCTCATGCAATATGACATTGAACTGGTCCGATAATCATTTCCATTCAAGGTAATATATTATCAGGTCCACGGGACAATTGTGATTTACAAATTTAAGTAGGACCATTCTGAACCACTGATAGTTAGTGGTGGTACCAGGTGTCCGGAATGGGTAAGCGTACCCTGCTAGCATGCTACATCCGTCAGGATTGGCAAGCGTTTGTAATGAGATCTTAATTGGCGGTGCCTTCCATACAGGTACGGATAGCTTTTCCTTACATTGTGGCAATGTCTTTTTGTCATATGCAAGTTGGGAAGAGAGAAGTTCTATTTTTCCAGAGGTCATGAACAAAATCATGTGTTTACATTCAGCAAAGGAGTAATTTTGACCGTTATCCACTTTTGTATCTTCATAATTGTGTACACAGAGTGACTGTGACTTCTTGGCCACGTTCTTTGTAGTTTATGGGGACAGACCGTAGACTGTAGAGGAATCACTATTCTCTACGTACCCAAACATTTTAACCGATGCAACATCATCAAATATCTTAGGTGTTCCGGGTGATTGAACATGATGGACACGATCCGTGTCAGGAAAAATACACAAATTATCGTCTTCAACGACTGGATTGTAGATCTATGAACACAACTGATATACTCATTCAAAGCAGAGAATAGAACTTAATAATGTCTTCCAAATGCAAGAGTTAATCCGTTTCCCAGATTTGACGCGAAATATCTCTCTGTCTCAATGGGAACATATCCACCCGGTGAAAACACAATATCTCAGATCTGTGTATTTGTCGACATTCCAGTCAAGCAACTGATAATCTTTCATTCGATTAATCTGTTTATGAAGCGTAAGGTATGTCAACGGCTATCAGTTTTTTTAAAAGAGTTCGCCATCAGTGTATTTGTATTGCATGATGAGGACATTCTACTTTGACATACGTTTGACATGGAAAGACACATCACTCAATGAAATTTAATGTCCCTGAGGGTGACTTTTGAACAGAATAAACGTTATCATTTTATACGCAGAAATATATTTCCCATGTTGTTACCTTAGAAATGTTTTATTTCTATAAAACTAATCAAATTATTATTATGGTGACTGCATTTTCAAGGAATGAATATTTAGAAACACGCAGGGGAGACCCAGATAAAACAGAACCGTTGAACTATTTGACTGTGTGTAAAGAAACAATTGAGACCAAGAATACAAAATGTTCAAATTGATATCAGAGTGTCCATCCCTCAAGTGCGTATCTCTTATTGAGAAAGAACTCACTCCAACCATGTTCAAACACCAATTTACCAGTGCGAAAACGGGCATGCAGCTTGCATACACACATACCTACATATATAGATACATAGATACACAGATACTTCATACATAGATACATAGATACATAGATAGATACATAGATAGATGCATAGATAGATACATAGATACATAGATAGATACATAGATACATAGATACACAGATACAGAGATACACAGATACATAGATACATACATACATACATACATACATAGTTTCCCCATTTCATACTTTCCTCATTGTTCTTATATGTGTAAAAATCTGTAATATTGCCATAAAAGGGCAATAAACTTTTGCACTGTTCTATTGCGTTGCCATTATTTTTTGAAATTATTAATGATTAATGAATGTCTTATTTTCCAAAGTGTGTTTATGCTTTTGTGTGCATCGTTCTCATTGTGCCTTAGCGTTATACCCAGGGCCATGTTGCCTGCCATGTAATGACACAACAGCGTACACGTTCACAGTCACATCTCCACGCACTTTTACCACTTGTGATAATCTGCGCAGTCGTAAAACAGTATATTCCCTAGTGTGCTACACGTTCAATTGATTTAATCATGTTAAAGCAAGTTACAATATCGACAGGTACAGATTAAACACGGCGGATACCATCGCTTTCCTTGGGCGTAGTGCATCACATACTTGCATTAAAATACATTTAAGATGAAACTTTTGTAACTTCGTAGCTTACAGGTGCAATATCTACAGACTAAAAGTGACATCAAATTTACACTCGAAGAGAAAATATTCGGTTTTTTCATTAGCATATGAATCACATATTCAAACTACTCTTAATTATTTCTGAAAATTCGGATAGTTTTCAATCGGATTCGAACCCACAACATACGGCATCAGTCGCCTAGCTGAAAGGCCACAGACAGAACCAGTCGGCTAAATCTCCACTCCCAAAAAAGAGTGTTCAATAGCCGGCTAAGTTGTTACATTTTTCTGACTGAGGCCGCTCAACGCGTTGTAGAGTTCGTGAAGCACTCACGCACGCATGCTCACTATCATACATCGCACATACACACTTTTATCGAAGCGAAGAAACGAATTTCATCGCTTTAACTGGGCGAACGATAACCTCGGGGACAATTCTGTCCACCAGCAGTGTTACCTACCCAGGGTAGAAAATTCGGATAGTTTTCAATCGGATTCGAACCCACAACATACGGCATCAGTCGCCTAGCTGATAATTGGTGTGTAACAAGGCACAATTTTATGGAGCGATCTCAAATGCAGTCTTTCTTTACAAGAACCAGAGGTCATCCCAAGTCTAAGGAAACCCACAGAGACTCCATCGATGAGAAGAGGTACTTCAGAAGGCGAGGAGTAACGGTAAATGAAGAGTTTTGGCATGCCCACTTTGAGATGAAATAGATGCGACAAAGGCTAGGGAAAACAAACGGCTGATGGACACTTTAATATAATCTCCTTCGGTATTCTCCATGACTGACTCTTGAAAATGAACTCAATAACGAAGCTTAAACGATGCAATATTGCTTCTCACGTAGAGGACAATTAAATTCAATCGCCCAGTCGTTTTAAATTACGCTTCGGAGACACACGCTAACTCGACCATGAATAAAGCAAGCTTGGCTTGTTCCTGTGTGCACCTCACGCTCCAATAGTATGCACTGGGGAGTTCAGAACACCGCCACCTACTTTACAGTAACGAATGCCAAACTCCAAAGTATACTATTGATGTGGTAGAATTGGGACATCTGTGCCGAAATTTTACTAATAGCGTGGCGACAACAAAAGAACATCCAGCTCTAAGCATCAGAGTTCCAACGTGCGATAAGAATAGTTGATGACCTACTCGATGTCTAAACCTGGAGAATGACTGTTGAAACTCAACGATCGCATCTGTTAGACATTACAGTACACCCACAGCGTTGGAAACAGCACTTTTATCTCAATTCCAGGCTGCAGTGGTCGGGGTCTTTCTTGGAAGATGTAGTATTTAACAACGGTATTCTTGTGCAGTAGATGTCATTCCGGTAGATGACGTCAGTTTTCATCTGGAAAGAGATGGCAGGAAGGCAGGATAAAGTAGCCACATTAATTGTATCCGTTTCGCAGGTTTGTCGCTTTCAGACTGTTGCCTAATGAGAAATTACCGACTGGTGAGAATACATCGAAATAAAACGAAACCCAGGTTAATTTGCACTTTCCTATTTTGAGAATACACGCCGTATAGAATGTGTTTTTTCATTAAAAACCCAATGAAGGCCCGTTTCAGTTTGTCAGTCAATTTACCATTTCATTTTGAATTGAATCTCCAGCACCAGTGAAATGATAATAACGCATGGACATGAACGTCCTATTACTTACTATTTCCGGTCTATTTGGAATGACAATAACCTTAGATTAAAGAAACCGAGCAGAAGAATATGCTTTCCCGTGACGCCTGGTTCGACATTCTAATTGATAAATTGGCCTATATTGAACCATTCATCGCCAATAAACACAACTTCCTCCACAGATTAGCTCTTCTTGTCAAGAGAAATGAGCAACCAAACGAAGGCATATGTAGCAGCGTCTATGGATCAAGCCTTGAACTGATGGCTATGGATATTCGCATGTGTGTCTGATTCATTGCTCTCGCAAGGGTTTAACGTCGGAAAATATACACCATTATTATATGGACGTTTACATGCACATAGATAGATAGATAGATAGATAGATAGATAGATAGATAGATAGATAGATAGATAGATAGATAGATAGATAGATAGATAGATAGAGTAGATAGATAGATAGATAGATAGATAGATAGATAGATAGATAGATAGATAGATAGATAGATAGATAGATAGATATAGGCAGGCAGGCAGGCAGGCAGGCACATTCATACATACATACATACATACATACATACATACATACATACATACATACATACATACATACATACATACATACATACATACATACATACATACATACATACATACATACATACATACATACATACATACATACATACATACATACATACATACATACATGCATGCATGCATGCATGCATGCATGCATGCATACATACATACATACATACATACTACATACATACATACATACATACATACATACATACATACATACATACATACATACATACATACATACATACATACATACATACATACATACATACATACATACATACATAGATACATACATACATACATACATACATACATACATACATACATACATACATACATACATACATACATACATACATACATACATACATACATACATACATACATACATACATACATACATACATACATACATACGATCTTTCAAACTTGTGGCACGTGATGTGACTTTGTGTGTTCTACCTTTATCTATTTTATTATCACGTGATTTGTTCTAGTGAATCACGTAACAGGACGGGTATGTGTGTTATAATTACACGCGCAAGTATTACATATTCATACAACTACTTAAAAAAGCGGACGGCCACCGTGTGTGTACAAACCCATCTTACAGACTGAGTGTACCAATTGTGTTCAGGCTATCTTTATCTATGATCATGATAGGGCCTTTTGAAGGAGCAATGTATTTGTTGAGCACTTGCATTCTGACCTGACCGACCTACTTTAATGTACATACCACGACGCATAAGGATGTCGGATAATGCTGGCGAGGTCTACACCTGTGGATTTCACATTAATGCTGTAAAGTTGGAAAAATTAACTTGTAGAGTTGTTGTTTTGTTAGCCGAGAGTATTTCAAAGACTGAACAGATGGTTACGGTAGTGGATTATCATGCCCCCAGTCGTTTTTCCTCATCAAGTATCTGGGATTGAAATGAATTGGATAAGGGTAATCCTTGTGGCAGCTGTAATGACGCAGAGTGATATTAAACATCCTGTAGATTAGGTTGCACCACTGACTGATGACATTGCTTGAACTTGATTTACTCGCAAATAACACGTCAAACTAAATTTCTGAGGTTGTAGTAGCCTTATTTCTGCCTACGTTACTATTCTGATTACACTGGGCAAGTATATATTCCATTACCGCTTTCGACGTACTGACCGTTCGTTTACACCTTGATCACGCCAGTCCAATTGCGTGCATCGAGTAAGTTCACCTTTCAGCAAAGTAACCACCTACTCGGCCCTTCCTCAACCACAGATTTGTATAAACTGCTGCTCACCTTTACAACTGTTCTCGATTTTAAGGCTTGTCATTTAATCTCACATGACTAATATCGATGAGTGTTTTTCAGTGGGAAATTAGACAAGGCGCTCAATTAAAAAGGCTGCTCGAATTTGAATATTTACTAATATGGACTAAAGAGCAACGAGGTCTGTCTAGGCATTAGCAGGTGTGCGAACATGCATTAATTCCTATCGTAAAACTATGGTTCAGAGTTGTTCAGAAGCAGTTGATGTGAATGATGTGTCATAGGTATTCACCACTGTGCAGCAAGTTACAACCATTACAAGTGCAATCGAGGTAAACCTTCGTAACCTGCTTATATGCCATCTCTAGATCTGTCACAGACATAAATATATTCCCTCAAAAGCAAATGACCTAATCAACCTCATTATTGTCCCCGAGGCTTGAGAGTTACCTTACCTATCGAAAGCGCTTCAGACTGAAACTCGAAATTGATTGAAATTTGAATAAATCATAAGCAAAAATCGTTAGGAGAAAGGATTTAGTAACTAACATCTGCCGGTTTTTGGAGCCTCCTGGCAACAGGACATGTCAATTAACGTGTTGGTTGTTGCACGCCCTTCACGTTATTTCACGTAAACATCGATGGAAGACGGTAAATAATTTAGCAAAGAGATAATTTATCAATAACGGTTTTACTGGCGAGATTTCACTTTTATTACCTCTCCGATGGGTTACCATTTGAGAATGGGTTATACAATTCAAGTGACTATCACGACATCTGGAACAAAAATGAACAAGTACATGTATGTATAAGCCATGGTAGTAGGCAATAATCAGGAATGTGTATTGCGAACAGAAGTGAGCGAACTATGGGAGATATGTCGAGAAAAAAACAGTTCGCGTTTGAAAACATTAAGCTCAGCACTCTAAAAAGATTGATATATTTTAAACTTGAAAGAACACTTGTAACAGAAAAATTCCGAAACGTTTCACTGTTGTTTTACAACGTTTGCGAGAGTGCCACTTTTTCTGGTCGGCTGAAGAGACGGACGGGTATACAGATATAGTTAGCAGACTATATTCACCGTACCAGCAGCCACAGCAAGTCGACTCGATGTCATTCTGTTACTATAGTTTCTTAGTTTTAATGTCCAGCCAGTCGACACGTGATCTTCATCTGTTATTTCGATATTCATATATTAATTTGTCTCTCTCTACTTCCTGAAATTTTAGAAGATACAACCTTAAGTGGTACACTTGAATTCTGTTTTAACCTAGGTTTTGAGACATTCTACCCTTGCAGAACTGATGACATACCTTCTAAGGATATTTTACCCGTTTTATTGGGCTATCCAGTTTTTAAAGCTACAGTTATTACAGCTTCCTTATATTCTCAAAGATTTCACAACACCTGTCGAAAATGATGCAAAAAAATCTATGTAATATTGATCTTGGTTCAATATGGCATTACATGCTTGGATGCACAAATTTACCCTCCACATGGGAGTGCTTTTGGAAAAAGCTTACAAGTAACGCCTTGCAATAAATGCCTTTCTGCAGCACTGTTAATGTTTTTATTTTGTAAAAAGTCATTATTAGGTCAGTCCATTGTCCGATTGTACAAGCAACTTTCTGGGCTGAGTCAATGCAAAGCCCCGGGTTGCGTTATTCTCAAAATTGTTTACAATATCTATCCTCGTGAAGCAATTCATTCTAGAAAGATCACAAAACATTCCGCGTGTCCTGAAAATCGTTTTTAGGTCAAAATGAGATTACTGCCATCTGCAGACGTATAGACGTGGACACTCAAATTGACATTGTGCAGAGAATTATTGCTAACCTTGAACCGTTCAATAAAACGATGGGAGCCGTGCCGCGCGAGTCACCGATGACATGATTGGGTCGCCTCGCTGGCGAAATCTCACTTCCCAATCCGATATCAAGAATTCCCCGTATTAGTAAAAAGCAAATAAAATGCTCATCTCGTAAAAATCGTAGGAATTGCGCAGACTAACAACTATGATATCCGACCTGTAGTATCAAATCCGTTTGAAGGTATAATCATATTCTCGGGATATAGTTATAGTCCTATCAACATATGTGCCTCAAAGAAAGTACCCGGTCTTTACCTTAAATCTCGTTATCTGATTCTCCCGGACTTCCTCAAGTAAAATTCGTATCGCAACAATCGCAAAACACTCGTAAGTCGTAGTATACACATTACTTTTCATTTTACGTATGCACTTTAGTTTTTTATCCGTCATTTCTGAGGTATCGCCCCTGCAGCTGTTTCATACGTCAGCAAACTGGCAGGCAATTCCTATACCTTTATCTTAACTACAATGGGCGCAATACGCATTTCACACACTCCGTGTAAGGTATATAGATAGCCATTTGCTATTCAGAGAAATTCTGATTGTAACCTTCTAATAACCCAAATTTGTCTTGACTAAGTCAATTAGTAAGCCGCTGAGGCAGGGTCCGTATTGATCTCAGAACAATTCAATTTGAGTGATGTCGACTCATGGATCCGCATTCGTCGTTTCTTTTACGTCATCCATAAATAACTTAACATTAATTACAGATAACGCTTTCCATATTTATGTTTATTGTAATACTTCAATCAGGCATGTACCAGAAATCAGTTTAAGGAAGTTTGCTCTTCTAAAATGAAAGACAAACTTTTACTCAAAACTTTCTCAAGCAAACTTTCAATTCTTATTCTCTTTCAAAATTGAAATTCGAATAGGTGTCACCATGCAAATCTAGGTACCTTAGAGACAGGTTACCCAATATGCATAATAGAGATATGGTTAGCTTTAGGGTTGGAGTTGATCAATAACAGTTCATCTACCTAAAAATAACGAGTTAATGAAACACAAGGTATGTGTACCTATAATAAGAGAAGGTCGGAGATTTGAGGTATATGCTTTGTACATGCAGCTAGTTCTGGGTATATGCAAACTATTTTGAATACGAGAAGTCCGACATTTGTTACTTTGGTGAGCAAAGTAACTAGGACTTGATATTTTAACGATTGATCCGGCAAGGAAAAACAGAGGTTAAAAACTCCAGCAGTTGAGATATGTGTGTATTAATGATATTACTCTCGTGTTTTCGTGTGGAAATAAATGCAACTAATGTGCCTTGTAACGACTGACATTTCGTGCGAAAATAAACTCAATTTGCATTTGGAGCGCCGACTTTGATGACAGACGGCGTCTCAGACAAAGCTCACAAGAAACCCGACTGAGGAATGTTTCCCTGTGAAATAATGGAAAAGGGTAAGCGGGTTATGTGGAGAAGACGAGGTGCAACACTCCCACACACACTGTAATTACACAAATGGAAGAATCTCCCTGATGTGCAGGGCTACATGTGATCAACAAAGCGAGAGAGTAGTAATTGGCACGCAGCAATGCACAGACGCGACCGGCAAAATCGCACGCGAATGTTGTGAATATCGTTGGAAAGGAGTGTTAACAATGGCCGGGTTGGTGGTTGTTTCTTGCTGCATTTATGCATATGCACGGTCAACTCACGGAAAAGCGTGTGAAGTAGTACGGTAATTTAACTGACACAAAAACCTCCAACGCAGACAACATGAAAGTGCAAGTGGTGAATGGCGACATACGTTGGGGGCGATCTCTTTGCAGGTTACCCTTAACGTCGGCAGTTTCCTAACTGGAGTCAAGCATGGCATTCAGATGACAGCCAATATGATATAACAAACGGTCCAATACTCAAACCCGTTTAATAAGGTAAAACATTGCCAGATCCGTTAGACATTAATTGTTAACAACATAAGTTGGACCATTCTGAACCACTGATAGTAAGTGTTACTACTAGGTGTCCGCAATAAGCGAATCCTGATTGTCTGTTAGGATTGGTAAATAATTGACAAATTTGTGAGTGATGCAACTTAATATTGCACTGCATCAAGTCATTGTTCAGTTATGCTGTCACTCATAATTTGAGTGACTGATGTGTCATATTTGTCCACAGGATCGCAATAATATCCATCATAGAATCTTTTGAAAGATCTTATGAGGCTACTTTCCGAAAAATTCCCCATCTCGCTAGTTTACATTATAATGCACTGTGTCTTATTCGGAAATCATCATATGAACCACAAGCTCTACAGTATCTTAAGAGCGTTTAGACATATATACCATAACCGGCACTGAGGGAGTATTACTCGACAGGCAAATGATAATTTTTTTAATTTCAAAATCAAAATAATCTCTCCTGTCATACATAGGTCTTAGAACCGTGTAGCCTATACTTGCATCAATATTGAGCAACAGTCCAGATGTGAAGCTGAGTTCGAACCCTCTGCAGTTTCCTTAACCTCTAACTCATCAGGATAAATATAAATAATGAAGGGGTAATAAAAGTAACAAATATTTTGAATTTTGAGAATCCAAATTTGTTGCAACCCACCTATTTCATTACAATACCGAAAAAGAGAACTTTTAAGGGTTTATTAAGTCACAGTAGCTCACTGTGACTTATGTTTAGTCGTATATTTGCTGGGTTCTTGTGTGCAATAAAATGTTTTTTGTAAGGGTTCTCATATAGTTAATGTATCAAGTACATTACAAGCAATACTGTGTCATTTCTTACGATGGAATTCAAAATTTATTCAGTACTGATGAAAAGCTGGAAAAATGTCTTCATCAGAAATTTAGAAATAGAGTTCATTCGAATGATATTTCACTTCAGTTAAATCCAAAAGATTCAAGGTTGACATAAATTTCGTTATTAAAAACATGGAGATAATTTAAATGGCAGCACCCCCCCTGAAATTGAGCATTTAGAACTGACCCATCGCATGCACTCTGCCATACCAAAGTTGTCACTTTTCGTTTTCTGCATGACTTCCACTGTCATGGTTGAGTGCGTGGGCGACGTGCTAGACAATTTCGCTTTTTACAATGTATTTTGATTTCAATGCTGATTTTGACGGCCGTCGACCTCTTCAAAAATAACTAAGGCAACAGGCCACAACGAACGACAAAATTACAGGGTATTAATTATCAGCTTGCGCATAGTGGCTGTAAGAATAGACTGCAAGACATAATTGTGCTTTCAAAGCAAACATAGCTCGACATATGGACTGGACGGGTGTAGATACGCCAGTTCGTTACACATGATGGTAAACATGAACTATACATACGCTGAATAGAGTCTCTGTTAGTATGGCAGAGACCCTGCGATTCGCGTTCTTCCCTGTTGGAACAAGCGCGCGCCCTTCAGAGACGCGACGCGAATCCTAG
Source organism: Ptychodera flava (assembly GCF_041260155.1). Taxonomy (NCBI): domain Eukaryota; kingdom Metazoa; phylum Hemichordata; class Enteropneusta; family Ptychoderidae; genus Ptychodera; species Ptychodera flava. The sequence goes on from NC_091933.1 coordinate 28,894,135, forward strand.
GGTCTGGACGTTCTTGCAAGCGACCGGTCGGATTTCTGCCTGATCCGGGTACTTTATAGAACTCCACACATCCGTTAATCAAAACAAAAATGACAGGTAGCGTAGCCAAATAAAATTAAAAATGAAAAATAAAAACATACCGCGTATATAGGTCTACCAGCTACTAGTATATATTCTCTCCGCCCAGTTAGATAGGTTTTTCTTTTGACGTCACTACCCTTATGAATATTCATATACTTGCAAGAACCGACAGTCGCTGTGTCTGGCAGCGCGTGCTCACAGCTGCACAGCCTTCGAATGCAGGCCCATCGCGGCGCGCACAAAACAAGGCACAGCGACTGTGGAGAGTCTAGGTCTCTGTCTGTCCTGTAATATTTATCATGAGCCGCTCTCTCCGCGTGTATCGACCTTTTCTGCAGGTAAATATCAATAATAATTCTCGTTAGAAGAGAATTTTTCAGAAAAATCTGTTTCCCGGGATTTCTTTGTATCCGTTGGGTGCTGTCCTGCCCTGTAATTTATCGATTATTATATTAGTTTCCATTTCGGCTGATTTATTACATAATAACAAAGCAAATCCATCACTTAGGACATTAATCTTATACTTACATTAATTTTCAACGACGCAATGCAAATCGAAATGTTTCGTACGATTTCATATGACGAGCGAAGTATTAAGAAATGATTTCGTTCGTCCTTTTCATCGACGGACACCTTTGTTAAGTGATTGTTAAAGAGTTGTAATCAACACCGAAGCTGAAGAAAACCATTTGTCTTGAGGTAATTTTTGTACAGTAACAAATGTGCATGCTTTGCGATGCAAGACAACACAGCAACATAATAAAATATCAACACAGACTGGCGATATTACACGTGAGGCTTCACTGATGGAAATTTGGTCAAAGGTTACAATATTAAAGGGGTGACAAATTACTTTGCGAGCGAATCGCAGATCTGGGAGGGGGCTGTAAATCTCAGAGGGAGATTTCTGCAAAGATGGGTCGCATAAAGTTTCCCTTTAATCATACCCACTCGTCTTTTCAATTTGTTCCTCCCAAGTCAAAACACTCTTCTTTATATCATTAAACATCTGCAATGAAAGGTGCTGTCATTCGTGCAGAGGAAGGAGACGAGCGTTATTTTGTCACGCCGCTGCCGATGCTATGTCTAATTTCAATTCATTCAGTGCATCAATTACTCGATGCCACAAAAACTAGGCATACATGTTGTGTGTGCCGCGTTTGTGGTTGTAGTGCCCTTTTGCAAATAAATTCTGTTTATCACCCATTTTATGAACAATACTTGGTGCGTCCAAATCTCTTGCTGGATTTCAGAAACAGTTTGGAGTGCTGGTATCTGTAACTTCGGATTAAATTTTCTATCATTGCTGTCTTGCATGTCAATCGCAAGTTCTTGTTCTACTACCAAAGACATGTGGAAAGCACAACAATTAGCTGGTCAATACAGCATCTGTCCGTGAATCAGCATTGCTACTGTTTATATTTAAATTCTAGTCCTCACCGGAATTCATGCAGTCTACACATGTACGGGATGAGTGGACACATTCAAAACTATTTACATGCATCTAAAATTGCTTCAGGGAATGGAACAAGAAACTGTTGTTAACATAACACAAAATCACTGAAAATAATCATCAACGGTTACAGCTACTGGCTCTACTACTACGAATTAACCAAAAATAACCATACCAACTACCTCAAATTATTAGGAGCCGGGTATAGGGAACTTACAACTTACTGCTAACTCTGTGACATACTTCAGGGCAATTCAATTAATGTAGGAATCTTTCTTGGATGACTCGGAGTGTACTAGTCTCTTTGGTTCTCGAATTTTAGAAGGATGACTTGAAAAGGTAACATGGGATAATTAGTGTATCGAAAAATAATCCAAAAATTCACAGACAGGAACATATTGAAAATAAACTATCCCTATCTTCGCCCTGTGGCGATTGCGAATTTTATTTCTTTGACAAATATTTATCCTGGAATATACATTTATCGTTCTTTGCTTTGCGTATATGTTTGTTCATACTTCCTGAGTGACATAGCTTTAATGACCACATAACAAATAAAACGTACTGGCTAATTTAAATCTAATGAGCTACAGTTAGGTTGATCTACCGTTACACAGTTTTCTGCTGATAGAAGTTACGGTATTCAATGAAAATGAATATACGAACTCTATACATATCGTTGCATAGCTCACAGTGATCACTCAAACACACACCTGTGTACCATTGGTGCAATATTTGACTATTTAAGTCGTCTGTGTAACTTCCTACGCAGGGAGGCTGTCAACGTTGTAGATTCTTTGATAACTATGAAGCACTGTAAACTGTGGCGAATTCTGGGTGTGTGTGTGTGTGTGTGTGTGTGAGAGAGAGAGAGAGAGAGAGAGAGAGAGAGAGAGAGAGAGAGAGAGAGAGAGAGAGAGAGAGAGAGAGAGAGAGAGAGTTTACACATAGGCAGTAGAAGTATTACACTCTGTATGGTTTACACCTTTACGTATTTGATATGAAGGGCATAATGTTGGCAGAATGCCTGCCAGTTACAGCCATGAATAATAAACCTCATGAATGATCAGAAAGTAAAAAGCCTGTCCTATTCGACATATTAAGAATACACATTTAAGATGACGAGCGTTTACGGGAGTAGATTCGATGTTGAAAGCTGCGCTCTCTATAGTAATTTAACAATTCAGAAACATGTCTTCTCCCAGAAATAAAAGTCAACGTCTAATCACTGTCTAATTTCTAAATTCCGAGGGAGACTCAGGGACCTCGTAGATTCTCAAGTGAGGATGAATTAATAATTACTGATCTGACCTAAGAAAGCTTATTCAAAAAATTGGAACTCCTAATGGACGCTGGTTTTTGTTTCGGGTAGGGGAGATCACTTCATGCAGTCCATCTAGCTCTGGGGATTTTGTCGAGTACGACAACAAACAACCAATTTCTCAAAAACTGTCGAAAACATGGCATGCCTTGTTTTAGATAGTTTTCAAGAAATTGGTTGTTTTTCATTTTTCATTCAAACAAAGACAGTCAATCACTCGTCGATGACTTGATCATTTTCTACACAGATATTTCTAGTTATATGACGGCACTCTGTCTTTTCGAATTTCAGCTTTATCTTTGTGGTGGTTTCGTCTGTTGGATGGCGATTAGGTAAAAGAACGCCATTCCAGGTCGAATTAGAGTTGACAGTATCCAGGTCTGTGAGGAAGACGTTTCAAACAATCGTGTAACTCTGATACGCAATGCTCCTACTGGTTAGTCTAAACTTTGCTTATCTAAAGCATTTGTCTTATAGTTTCAAAGAAATTTTCAACTTTCATTGATAAATTCCAACCACATCAGAATAATCGTGCACTCAATGTGAAACCATTGACTATTTTCAGCATTTCCCAGAGTAGCTTTCCCTTTGGAATCTTCTTAAATTGCTTCACAAACAAGGACAAAAATTACGCCCTCTATTTTAATCGACTTATGAGCAGATTAAAAAAAATTCTTCCTTTGCAAAATACTTTCGTCATATATGACGGTTGTTACAAACAATGCATTTTTGGAGTAAAGGGGATTGTATTGTGGTATGGTGTAATATTTTGCTGCTGTATAGTATTGTGCCGACTAGTGATGTATTCTGTTGAATCTTGATAGTTCATAGTAACTGTTCCGTTTCCTAAAATGCAGTGCCGTACTGCCTCAAGGAAACTGATCAATAAAATGCTATTTATAAACTTCATAAACTACAACAGGCTATTCACATCTATGCAGTCATGGAACCAATAGATGGTCGCTAAACGCTGGCCGCTATAGATATGGTCGCACGTTTTGACATGGCGTTCTCCATCAGTTTAATGCTTATACCACCACCTCACCAAGAAATAGGCAAAAAGGTTATGGATTACAGAATTAATTGCATCATCATTATAGACATGATTATATACGAGTACCAACAACTGTTGTCTTCACATTGGTCAGAGTGCTTGCTGATCAACGACTACAAGTCTGATATGTTGCTGGAGATAACATGTGATAGCCTCTCTCCCTTAGCGAGGTTTTGTAGTCGAGAAACTAGAGTCATGTGATTGTACAACTCGACAAACATGAGACGGCACAATCAATGAAACCTACAAATTAAGTCGAAATTTTTCAGAAATCTTGAATTCTAGATGCAATTACAACAGGAAAGGAGCCAGTAAAGTCAACAGAAGGAACTTTGCGATCATGACATTTAAACAAAATCGGCCTCGCTATCAACGAGGAAGCGTGCAATGGAATACAGTTTTGTTTCGAGTTACAGAAATGGTGTATTCATGCACACAGAAAAAAGAAAAAGAAGGATGCAGTCTGACAAGATACAGAAAAATGCTGTTTCTCCCGTACATACTAATATTCATAGGCTTAATTCTAATCATTTGTGAACCCTTTTTACGGATGTTGATCTCAAAGCACACTTGCCCCGCCAAAGAAGAGCTGAGTAAGTTTGCATCACAGAAATGTCATCCCAGCAGTGTGAGCACAATGTGACGGCGTATTCGCCTTTCCACATACGTATGCACCGAACGGCCTAAATATCACCATGCTTCATCTGAAAAAAACTTTTAAATTTGCATCGTTTTTATCGCAAAAATAATCGCGCATAATGTACGAATTCTTTTTGGTTTTGAGAGGGTAATGAAAGTGTGTGTCCTCGGTGCTTCCCAAAACAAACTGTCAGAAAAAGCTGATGTCAATGTTCAGCTTCAACAACGATTAGTATCTTTGATCGTTCATGTGGAAGAGTGCACGTTTAGGAATTGCTTTTATGACAGAAAAACTGTCACAGCCCATGATTGACAGGTCGATGTACCGTGTTTGATTAAAACACATTTAGTTCATCGCCTGCATTTCCTATCATTATATGTCAGGAAAAGAAACCACACTATTCTATAGATCTGAAGATAAACTGCCTACAAAAGATTACCTCTTTCTACTGTCATATGTAGCCTTTGTTTGTCCTATAGAAATCACTTACCGAAAGTTTGAGGTCGTCATGACATGATGAAGCTGTGTTTAAGAAAGGATTTAAAAAATCTCTAAACCGTAGATTATAAAGTAGATGCATAACACCAGAAATGCCTTGTTAGCTAACATCTGTTCCAAGGTGGTTTAAAACCGATGTGTCAGGTTTAAGATTTCCAGAAAATTTGAAACCCCTCTATCTTATTCCTCTCAGATAACGGTTATAGAGCCATTATTTGTTCGGATTTAAGGGCAATACTCGCATAATTGAAATGCACGTATGAAATTTTACACGAAATTCCTCGTTTCATTTGTGTTGTTCACCTCAGAGTTATATCATCGTGAGCAAATTTGTAACAAAACTCCACGCCATAATCACGCTATGGAAACCGTGTGTATTATGTGTTGTTCAACCACCGCTCAGATTAGGGTTTGTTCAAAATCTGTTAGCAGATTAAACTTCCTATAACCTATTTCAGCAATATTACCGTGCTAGGGAAAGATCAAATCACAATTTTGTCATCGGAATTTCACATTTCCAAACTTTTGATCAGGCGAGGCGATGGGTTGATGATCAAACGCAATGTGCTTCATTTGCCAGGCGAGTGTTTTAATTGTCCACGGTCCCTTACTTTTCACAATGCTTTCCCTGCCGAATTCATGATCATGGTAATGGAACTTTTAACTTTGGAGGTTGTCCGGAAGACCTAAAATGGAAAGTAAGGGGTTATTAGATTTGAAAAATACTTCAATTGCAAGTACCCTTATCGGGCGCGTATAAGCCTTTAAGGCGACGAGCGGCATATATTGGTTACGGTTCTTTAGCTTTCGAACCTAAAAGTAAGGGAATTATATTGCAGGGGTAACGTTTATAGAAAATTATGGGGAAGATCATCCGGCAGAGAACAAGGTGTATGTAAGATATGTAGAGTAAAAGGGTACGTTTGGTATCAAGTTTAAGGTTGAGAGGCAGAGACAATGCGATGTACATGTACACAGATAAATGTATATAGATACGTATAGACTTATAAAAAGTCGTAAAAGCAAATAATGGACTGATAGACGGCAGACGGATTTTGGAATTGATGGTGAACTGATAGGGAACTAGGAGTTGCTTATAAGTTCCTGTCGATCAGTGTCAGTGAAGTGGCACAGGATCTCCTTCAGCACCAGTCAATGCTTTTCGTAGACGAAGTAATGACCTAAACCCAAGAGCTACGTTCAGTGAAATTAGAAAAGGGACGTTACGAGACTTTAAATCACTAATTATGGTCAGTGTTAAATGTACTTAACACAAACTTGTGAGCCGTTTCCACGGAAACAGTGCCATTAAAGCAGTGTCTGGAACGAGTAAAGTCCAATTAAGAATCTTCGAAAATAATGACAACCATGCAGCAGGCCGAGGTGACATCCTCGATATTTGATGGAACCTTAAGCCTTTCCACCATCCAGCGATTTTACTGAGAGAAGGACTTGGGAGTAGCCTCTTGAATAACGTTTTTCCTGGAACTATCACGATCTTTTACAGAGACTGAAAATTTTCAGTACCACAATCAACACCAGAATGATGGAGTCGGTAGGAAATTAGATAGATGGACAACACTGATACAAAGAGATAGGTGTATAAGAATTTGACTAGTGATGCGATAGCAGCAACTTGTACATATATTATAAAAAAGTTGCTTACAAATTGACAGTTCTTTACATCTATCATTATTGTTTTTTTCTGCCTGTAACTCAAACGTTTCTTCAAAGCTAGTATTGACCTTTCCATTTTTCAAGTTCACAGAATGATGACAGCTTTTACTGGAAATTTAACATTATTCTAATCGAGAGTAGTAAAGTTCATATCTAACTTTTTAGGATATATGTTTTGAGTTGCCATTAAATTAATTTTTGATTATCTCCATTTTGCCAGTTCATAGCCCCCCTGCCCACTTTGTGTCTTTATTCCGTCGTTCAGATTTAATTTTACAATTTTCAAGTCTACTATTATTCCACTCTTCTATATAATCTTGTAAAGATTTCGCTGTCGTCACTCAAAAACTTCGCAAATGGTCGTATGCAGTACTCAGAGATGTGACAAAAAATTCCCGCCTGTTTGAGATCCCGCGGGATTTCTCAGTGTATTCGACGTACAGCAATCGGCAGCCATTGCTTGTTTAATTTATGATAAGCTGTTTATGATAGCGAAGTATCTGTATATATTGTTTCTTTAAAATGCGTGATTTTCAATGATTTCTTTATCAACTATAAGATGTTACGCCATTGATCCCTCTTATGATAATGACATACTATTAAAACAATGCAAGCTCTGCTATCGCTTACAGTTTGATTCTTAATATTTTAGCCCAGGCCTAGACGTTCGACAAATAGCTTAGGAAACAGAGTCCCTGACCCTCGACCTCTGAGTAATTAGACTGCCGATCGAAGAAATTCACCTCCAGTGCAGACAGTGTGGTGAGACCACTCTCTTAAAACCACCTTTGAGAACGTGTTCTGGTGTCAAATGGTCGACGCTCAGAAATCGATTATAGTGAAAAGATTCGTTGCAGCTGGCAGCTTAATTTCAATGTCAACGGGGTTAACAAAATTGACTTTAATTTCTGACGGCTGTATATTTCCTATCTGAAGCAAACATTTGCTGAATGTCAGAGTACCCACTTTAATTAGTTGTAGTGATGCAGGAAAGAGTGTGAAATTACAAAGATCGCCAGATTAATTTAAATTTGAGCACATTATGGTGAGATTGATAAGATTGACCTAGAAGCGCGCACACAAATAACGTGAGAACCGCGTATCGATGCAGACAGATTGCAAAACTCACGAAATTACAGTTTGCGCATGACTGGGCTCCACGGTCGATCGGCTTGAACTGCTGATGATCGTATTGAAGAAATTTAATTAATAATTTTTTCATTAACTTTGCGGATCGTAGCGTGTTTAGTGTCGTCAAAAATAACCCATGCATTGAATCAAGCTGGTGCAATTATCATGTAAGGTTGGAAGGGTATGACGACAATTGCAAAATTAATGAATTTATATTCTGTCATGGGCACCAGAAGTCTCGACAGAAGTCGAATCGTCCGCACATTTGCAAGGAGAGCAGGTCGGGAGGCAAGGAAACCGACTGAACATATCTACACAGCTGTAATCGTCAGGGCGAAGTTCGATGTTCCACGATGGCATTATCTCTACTTTGAGTTTCGAGAAACTTTAGCGGACACAAACACTGGCCGAGTTAAATAAGGTGCACGGAGTAAACTGATAAACAGTGGCGGCACCGGACAAAAATCGACTTGCGATTTGTACACATATACAATTAGGAACATGGCCTAGCGCCTACATATACGAGAATACCACAGTCGCTCCAGTGATGGAGGGACTCTGCCTATATACAGTGTATATCAAAGGTGCAGCTGTTATGTCTTGATCTCGCACGAAAGCCTCTGTAACCTTCCCGATAATAGGCTCAGAATTTGTGATGCATGAAAACCAACTTCCGGCACTGACACAAAGAATTCAAAAACCCACTCATAAGGTACACGTCACTTGACGAGGCCAGGGTCTATGATTTATTACGTTGTTTGTTGATAATAATAAACCGGCGAACGTTCCCTGTTAGTATGACTGACATAGACTCATTCTGAAGATTATAATTAAGCAATAAAGCACACCCAGCAACGGTATACCACGAGATTTTGACCAGTTCACGACATACATGCACGAGCGATAGCGAGTGCGTATATGAAGTGAACTGGTCAACATCGAGTGGTATACCGTCGCTGGGAGTGATTTATTGCTATTATATCATAACAGTAAATTGAAATTCTGGCGTGTAAAGTCAAAAAACGGATTTTTGCTCAAGCTAAGAGCTCGCGCGTATGCCAGCCATGGTATATCTTCAATATACCACGGTTCTTTTCGCGTCTCGACCAATCAGATCGCTGTATTTGCGCCATCAATATACTGGTATGATATAATATCCAATAGATTAAGAGTGTTTACTCCCAACAGAAGAAGCAGTGAACATAACACAGTTAACATTTTTTACAGTTTTTTGTAAAGGTTGAAATAATCTTCCCATGCTATCTAGACATCTAGCATGATGAGACGATTTGCACAACATTTTTGAACTTGACTGCTCTTACCTATTCAAGAGGACAGCCTTCTACCTGAAATGTGTGCAATAATGATTAAGCAATAAAGCACACCCAGCGACTGTATACCACGAGATTTTGACCAGTTCACGACATATATGCGCGAGCGATAGCGAGTGCATGTATGGAGTGAACTGGTCAACATCGAGTGGTGTATCGTTGCTGGGTGTGATTTATTGCTATTATATCATAACAGTATATTTAAATTCTGGCGTGAAACGTCAAAAATGGATTTTTTCTCAAGCTGAGAGCTCGCGCGTAAGCCAGCCGTGGTATATCGCCAATATACCACGGTTCTTTTCGCGTCTCGACCAAGCAGATCGCTGTATTTGCACCATCTATATACTGGTATGATATAAGTATGAATAGACCCTGAATCACTTTGACCTTGGCATTTTTGGTCAGAGAGGAATCAGAGGAGATGTAAACCAGTTTTTTTCAACATATGAGCAGCTATGAGGACCGTAACTTATCACTCCAGCCTTGCACGTTCATTACAAGCGACACAACTACAAACCTAGTAACTCTACAGACAATCTCATAATGATTAACATGACACTTTTTTTTCGAATCGAGCAACAGTCTACACCGACCAACATGAATAATACTAAGACAGCAAATTCTTTCACACAGCTATATCCAATAGTCCAACGGGTATGCAATTATCCTGATGGATATCGTATCGCTCTTTTTGAATAGACTGAACTAAATTTGGGAATGTAGTTCGCATCATTGTCATCATCGTTCAGTTCTACTCGCAATGGTTACGTTCGACGATATGTTCATTTAATCTGAGTCATTGATAGTTGCGATAAAGTGAGTATGCAGAATTGAATTATATTGACACGTCTGCAGCTTCTGACAAATGCCTTCAAACTGTGGGATTATGTTGATTATAGGTCGGAAGTTATGGTTCTATAAACCGGAAATGACACTCCGACTGCTGACAATGCCCGAATCAGATATCTCTCGTGTAAGCTTACTAGATTGACAACATAATTTACAGCGTTGGGTTTGGATGGAAATCATCAATTTGCTCATGACCAGCAGACTGTGGATAGACCAGAAAACAGAGAAATATATTGTTGGACGTGCTAATCTTTCTTAAGCTTGACAGATCGCCATTATCACGTCTCTGCCATATATTACTCTACAGACAATGTTGTTCACAAGGTTGCTTCTTTCCACCATGCAGAAGATCGAGAGCGACACCACTGGTGGCACTATATTCACTTGGGCCGCTATTATCTAATTATTTTAAGGACATTGTCAAAATTCTGTTACTGTGCGATCAACAGTGGTTGGTTATCAACAAATTCATTATTATTGGTAAAAGCGCAACTCTGGGTAACTGAAGCCAAAATGACGTTAAGGATGTAAGATCGGTAAAATTAAAAGTAATGTCATTTCTCTAAATTGTCTATTTTTGGATTCTCCTTTGTAAGTATTATCAAAATGTGTGATAAAATATAGGGGTCACCACGCTTGTTTGTAAGATACATGACCATGAATTTTGCCATTTATGAGAAAAAATGCTGAGTCAGCATTTTTTCACCAATGCATTTCTATGGACGAAATAATTCAATGCCGTTTATCTCAAAATTTAGCGCGGTGACCATATCATTTTATTTGATCACTATTATTTATTTCTCTAGACTGAGCTTTGTGCAAATTTTCATGAAAATGACAATGGTAGAAATTGATTTTCCAGCAAATTTCGATGTAATCCTATGGGAAGTGACAAATTCCACGCGCGCGTACCGCTCGTACATTTACCCTTTGTAAATTCATTGTAGTATCAGAGAGTCGTTGCTCAAATGAATGCTGTCTTTAAATCTATGGTATATATGTCAAGTCTAATGCAGACAAAGTTTACTTCCAATTCATTATTGTATTAAAATTGTCAAGAGACAGAAATGATCTAAACTTGGTTATCAAAGAGAAACAAAGACTTGTTCGTTGTATGACGTAACTTGCAAATGCAGACTTCATTTGTGCTTGGATATTGGTGTTGCATATTAACAGAGAAAAAATGGATCTTCTTGGTATTTGTTGCTTTTGGTTTCCATACTTATATCGCAAATATAGATTTCAGGCATGAAAATATCGTGCGTTTCAGTTAACATGCCCTGAGAAAGTAAAGTAGGCGGGTCGGACATGTTAGATGGGAACCATCAGGCTGGCAGGCAGTATAGCTCCACTGCCAATTTTCTGGAATGTTTTGCTAAAGGTTAGGGTTTATGATATAAATAACAATATTGGAACCAGTGACAAGGTTAGAGAGATGTCTCCAAGCAAGATTATCGATATGCAAATTTTAATAAACAAGGTCTCTTCGGGGAACTACTTTCTGCATGTAAATGTTGTCGTCTGCAAAGTTCGTTCTTAAGGGAACGACTTGAGGATAAATATTACGAATGCATGGTGAATTTTATGTAGATCGAAAACTTAGAATGAATTTAATTACCCAGACGAGGTGAATAGCGTACATGAAACGACAAACCAGGCCTCGGAAGTTGAAAACTGCAACATTTTAGCGGTGGCGCAGGAGCTCGAGCGCCCTTCAAGCTCAGTATGCGAGAAACCGAGGTTTGTAAGTTTCTCGGCGGCGAAGTATCTGCTTTTGTGGGCGACCATAAAAACAATAATACGGTCACCGTCTTGGAAACAAAGCGACGGGTCGGCGTGTTTCAAGACAGCAATGACGACAGAGAGACAAAGCACACAAGTCACCGACGGTATACCACGAGATTTTGACCAGTTCACGATATATGTGCATAGCGATAGCAAGTGCATATCTGAAGTGAACTGGTCAAAACCCGTCGCTGGGTGTGACTTATTGCTATTATATCATAACACTGAGTAGCATGGAACATCCAAAACAGATTTTTGCTCAAGCCGAGAGCTCGCGCGTGTGCCAGCCGCGGTATATCGCGAATATACAACGATTCTTTTCACGTCTCGACCAATCAGATCGCTGTATTTGCCCAGTCAATATACTGGTATGGTATAATAACATATATACCACCGTCCGATCTTGATCCCTCCTCTCCCCCCCCCCCCCAGGAAGAAGAACAGCAACGATTACGAGCCGGACTCTATATCACGCTACCAATTGAAAAATCTATCGAGATGACTATCGAGCCACTAGTATTATTCGTTACGAAGCGTTCCAATCAAATTGTTGTACAGCATTCAAAGCTAAACATAAACCGCTTAATGGTACGTACCATTAGATCTTGGGAGGGGGTGGTCAAAAACAGAAAAAAAAATTCAGAGCAGAAAGTTAGGAAAAAAAATCTTCAAACTAGTTTGCAAAAAAAAAAAAAAAAAAAAAAAATAAGAATACAAATGCGTAAAAAAAATCTGCAAAAGTCTTTAAAATCTTGATTTTTTTTAGATTTTACCGACAGAAAGCAGCTTTCTGTATTTTTAGTACCCCTCCAGGCACATTTTTAATTTATTGTATACATTTAGAGTGACTGTATCCCTTATACTGGAAGTTGTGATCATCTTATCTTTTCCAGACTTTTGTATTCTGATCACTTGAAAATTATAAAATTATAGAGCCTGTTTTCTACTTCTTTCCTACGTACAAACCAATACAGATTTTTTGACCATAAATGGCATAAATTGCCCTAAAAAGACAAATATTGAAATTTCACCACATCTTTACACATCCAATCAATTTGGACATGCTGCTACAGAGAAATAGATGTTTTGATCAAAAAAGGGCAAAAATTGCCCTTAAAACACAAATATGCAAATTTCACTATATTTTACAAACAGCTTCTCAGCTTGTCAAAATCAATTGTAAATCATGAGATATGCATAATGTTTGGTGGGGTCAATGTAGGCATTTCACCACGCAGTTGAAAGGGAAGCCTGGAAACCAAAATAGTCAATTTTCAAAACTATAGGAAGCTACTGAGGAGCAAGAAGACCATGTTTCAGAGGAAGATGTGTCAGATGTCCATGAAAATGTGCTACTTGAATCTTCTGATGTTGATATATACAGGTCATCATACAGGGAGGGAAACTCATTGCCGACATTGTCTTTTTTTCTGATTTGTCTCACTTACATGAATCATCTGTTCACACCAAGTTCCCTTCTTACTGAATGACGCACTTTGGAATGAACATATATAACTGCATAGCCAAACAGTTGACATCCCTTGTGTTTGATAATAGACTGCAAGATGATCTGCAACATTTCGCGAAATCTATCAGCAATATAAATCACTATGCCATATGTATGTTGGGGTTACAGTACACAATCTTATTTGCGCCACAGAGTAATATCATAGCCAGAGTGGCAACACTTGCATGCCTTTTGTTCCATGGTCGTCTCTGTAGACTATTGGCTTTTCATATTAAAATGAGCTTAAAAGGTGTTAAACTTTTTGGAGGCTTGGTTTGTGGTTGATAATTACACGAGATTATGCGAAACATACGACGAGATGGCATCGTACTGCCAGTCGCGTAGCAACCATAGTTACTTTGTGAGCTCTCAGGCCAGAAACACTGCCTCACGCCAATCAAAACATAACACGCCAGCAGTTTCATAAACATGTCCTTTCTTGGCGCACGTGTAAAAGACGGTATGACTGACCGTAAACCATTGAGTAAAACCAGACAGTATCGATAAAAGACTTTCAAATTTTGTTCAAACACACTCATTATATATTCATAAAAATATGAGAGGAATTTTTAAAACGGTAAAACCCACTTTCCTGAAGCTCAAAACACTCCCCTTTTCGCCAGCACATCAATTCCGATCAGCACCACACGACAACAACAACACAAGCTTTGTCGAACATACTTTCGCTGAACAATTGGTGAAAATCCGAAAATTACCGAAGGGTGCATGGTCGGCACTCTTCGGAAAAGAGAGCCAAGAGCTTCGTGAGGCGAGGCAAACATGGATTGCTTACGTAACCGCTTCACGCCTTAAACAATAGCTGTTGCCACTCTGTCTGATATTACTCTGTGTTTGCGCTAGTGATATGGATGTACATTGTATCCTCAGACAGCGTCGAACTAAAAAAAATTATAAATCTGAAAATTTACTCAGAAAAAAATTAGCACAGCTTTTCTCATTTGGAAAAAAAAATAGAAATTGACAATTGTCAAAAAAAAAATGTTCACAATTTCATTGTGACCACCCGCAAGATCTAATGGTCCGTCCCTAAGGTATCCAGAAAGGGGAACTTGCCGATAACACAAGCACCCATCAGGACGCTTTGCTGAAAGCCGGTCAGCTCGGAGTCCACTCGGCATCCTGTCCGCTCAACATCCTCTGGTTGTATGACACAAAGCTATTCGGTCTTCGCGCCGGGAATGAGCACCAGACGGAATGAGATGACATTACTCTGGGGCGGGATAAAAAACGGCGAATATATAAGCTACAACGAGGGACTCACAAAGATTCATTGAGGGGAACCTGGCAATACGCCGCGAAGTTTTGCTCCAAAAGCGTATGCTGCCTCGGCTTCTCCTGACTCATGTCCCATTTTCGCGTACCAGAACTACGCTTCTCGAAGACCAGATAAAATAAGATCTGCTACTTTGCCCTTCTACCTCTACATTGAAGAGTAGTCTTGTATGTTTGTTTAGATAGAGCTACTAATTGGTGTAAATCGTACCTTTTAGATAGACAACACTTTTTCTTTTATATGGGCTGTGAGGGAGTGAAGGTAACTACTCCTGTACATCAAGGCTCTAGTTTACGTGTGGGTCATCTATTGTTTTTGATATTTATCAATGATTTGTCATTATCTGTACAAAGTACAAAATACTGCAGGTGTAAATGGTGCCTCTGATGAAAATATTCTATTAAAACGATTGGAACTAATTTGGGATAATTTGATCTTTTAATTGTTCAAATTTATCAAAAGTGATATGTGCCATATAGCTGAAAGTAGAGATATTAAAATTACCCATAAAATCAAGTGAATTGCATAAAGGAAAAGTAGATGTGTTTACATTTGATAATTAAACCAACAATAATACGATATCCAATTATCCCTGATTAGTTCCAATAATTCCAATTAATTCTACTAATTCTGTTCTTCCAATTTCTAATTGGATGACTTATTATTTAATGCGCATAATAGCTCCTAAAACGCATTGTCTCTTAATAACTACTTCACATACATTGAATAATGTAAAGAGAAATAGTGCAGGTTGAGAGTAGTGTATACTCTGACTGATTGTTGAGGAAATACTGTCTTGGAATAATTAAATAATCCATCAATCATGTGGAATTTTAACTTCTAGGACTGGTTTACTTCGCAGATTTCGTTAATTTACCGCAAGGTCCAATCGTATGACGTCATATTGTGGCTATAGACTCAATTTCTGTCCATTTGATTATTACATCATTGTCTGTATAGTACTACGACGGAACACAACGTTAGACTTGTATGCATTCTTAAATGATTCTTTTCCATTTGCCTGACGACATTCTCTCCGCTGAACTTATCGTGATTTACGATTAAATGTTTAGAAGACCAAGAATGTGTTTACTTTCTTGCAATAACGGTCTGCAGTCGTTAGTCTTACAATGCAGCCATTTATCTGTGCAATTTATTTACATGCTGACTATAAGACGCTCGACTTCCCAAAAATTGAATTTGGCAAAATAAATTTTCACTATCCCCGTGCGACGAAAGTTTTGCAAAATGTGCAGCTACTTTAAAAATCTTTCAGCTTGTAATAAATGCAAATATTCCAAATGATAAGATTCTTGGTTTATCGAAACGAAATCCCACCTATTTTGTTCCTTTTACATAATTACTTTTTTGGCATTTTCAGAGCCCAGAAAGATAATACTCAAGTATGTCGACCGCTCTTTAAAATTTTGAACAGATAGATCGTAACAGATAGAGAGATGGATAGACAGATAGATAAATAAATAAATAAATAAATAAATAAATAAATAAATAAATAAATAAATAGATAAATAAATAAATTCATTCGACGTTTTTTCAACAGAGCCAAGCCTTCGCACAGGGGAAAAATGAGAAAAGTAGGGGCGAAATATTAAATGGTACATGGTTCCGATCATATACCTTTCAGAAAACGATAAGTAAAGTTATCAGCTAATTTTCTTCATTTTTTAATTTTGAATTCATACAGTTGTTCAAGTTCATGTGGCGGTAAATAGTTCCTTGATAACACGTTTCCTTATTAGATTGCGTTGCTATCATACGACATGTGTTCTCGATGACTTACCGTAGCATAACCTCTACTCTTTGTGAAGCAAACTTTATGTTACATTTGGTTTTGCATGAATGGAAAAGGCGTCTCGTATGATACTGTATGCAAATTAAAAGAAATGCAGAGTGGATCGGCCTGGAAATGCTGCGTGATCTCGACGTCCATAAGCCTAACTATTCTCCTCGTAATTTATCCAATCGACATACCTAGTTCACAATTATATCATTTTTTATTAACACCGAAGAAGCAAAGCTAACGAGGAACGTTATAAATCATGAGAGATGTTACGACTTCTCATGCGATGCATCTGTGTAAATCTGGATTGACGAAATGAAATCAAACGGAAGAATGCCGCCAGGTAATTACAGCTGACGATTCTATGTCTGCGCTCTTCGGAAACCTAATTGTCCCATTAATACCAGAAAAACAGCGCCGCTTCCCACTCTTCGAGTTCGTCGAAAGGTCACCCTTGCTTTTGCTAATACGTGTCGTCTGCATAATGATGAAATTTCATGACCGGTGCTAACCTCGTCCCCGGCATCCTCTTAATGAAGAGATCATCGTTGGCAGCGCTTTGAAGCTTGATACAGCAATGCCACATTTAGAGTGTTGATTTGCCCCAGACTGTCACGACATGTACTGCGGAGGTTTTAATATACACCTCTCTACCAATTTTCGGTCAGCTTACGGCAAAAATAATTTAATTGCTGCTAGAAGGATTGAAATATGTTCGCATTAAACTCTCACTCCAACAAATCCGCTTTATATATAATTTAATACATCTCGAGGTCTTCCCCAGCATCACATGCGGTCTCGCGAGAGTCACTGGAAATCAATAACTTGGCCAAGTACAATTTCTTGGAAGTTGTCCGTTCTCACGCAAGTCGGGACTTGTGATGGCTTATGCATCTCTCGTTCAGAAATACATCGCGTCTTTGAAATCAAAAGCCGCTTTCAACGCACCCGGAGGTCCTATGACTGTCATGACGGTTAATGATTGTGACACTGTATATTCTTTGTTACCTTCAATCTAATACCGCGGTCGCCTTAAGCTTTTCTTCGTGGTTCTTTCAAAATTAAATTTTCTAGTTCCTTCAGATAGTAGCATTCAGATACTTCAACTTGTAAGTTGCGACAAGATTAGCTCTGTTGATTTCTAGAATAGCAAAGTTTTTCAGAATATGAAAAATGTTCTGAAGAAAATGCTTTTCAGATACATAATATTCCAAAAATTTGCCATTTTATAAAAAGTTTATAGAAAATTATTAAAAACAGAAGTTGTTAAAAGGACAAAGTCGGTTTGTTTTACCTTTTTCCTGAAGTACTGAGTTAGTTTTTTAAGTTTAAGAAAGTTTGTAAAGTTATTCAGGTTTAACAAAGTTTATGTGGTGTTAAGGGTTCACTAATTTAACATGGCCAGAGTGTCATGTCCGCTAAATTCAAAACCCAGTAATTCAATTAAAATCCAACTCGCTTAAAAATCATGCAGCTGAGGAAAAATGCTTTACAGCAGCCTTCACTATGATGTCACCTTCTACCATTCTGTCGCATTCCTTGTGTGGTGGCGCTATTCTAAGCGTCAATGATCAGTATCTACCAAATTCCTCAGGACAACAGAACATGCTACAATTGTTGTTGTTTATATAGTCGCAGCGTATTTTATCATGTTCAAACCATCGGTCACTCACTTACCTTTTGGCAGTGGTCGTACGGTGTGTTGGTGTGGGAACTATTGACATAAGGAGGGCTCCCCTACTCCAACATTGATAACTGGGACAGACCTAGCTACTTGGAATGAGGAAGTAGACTGTCACAGCCGGCCTATGAACCGCGGCTGATTTGCGAGTACATGGTCGTTGGCGTTCCATTGTCGTAAAGCTGATAAAATTACATATATCCCACATTTACCATGTCGTTCACTCGGATAATAGCTATATCTGTCTTGATGCAATTTTATTTTGTCATATATTCATCCACTTATTCATTCACTCGTGCTTCCTTGCTTCCTTGCCTTCCTTCTTCATTCATTCATTCATTCATTCATTCATTCATTCATTCATTCATTCATTCATTCATTCATTCATTCATTCATTCATTCTTCATTCATTCATTCTTTCACTTATCCAACTTACGTCGCTCTTACTAAAATCAAATAGATAAGAATTGTTTGGAAAATTGCTCGAAAACACGACCTGTGATTGTAATTTAATGACAATGAATGCTGAGTAAATTATATATCACAGGACAGAAAGAAAACAATCAAAAAAATACACTTTTCAATGAATCTATTTATTTTGTGATGAAGTAAACAGACATTTGCTAATGACGTGTTTAATTCACTGGGATAACAAGCCGCATTTTCTGATATATTTTCAGAAATTTTGTTTAGTATACTGTATGTGCTTTTCAAAAGGATTAAATTCCTTGATGAATTTTCCACCATCCTTTGGATCCGATTCAATTTTTTCATGGTAGAAATGGCCGTGTACAGAGGAAAATGAGGTGAAAGGTTGAGCATTTTGAAGTGACCAGTAACTGTTAACACTCCCAATATGTGCCGATAACGATGTCTTGAAATCAACTGCCAACAATAATAATGCATATTAAATATAGCAGCAGGAGGGGGGAACAGATCTATTGGCCCATCCGAGGTTTTTCCGCAGGGTGGCGGGCTTGTTTTGACGGATTAGCCCTTCCCTTGGTTTTCCGCGGGTGATACTCTTGTTTCGATAGATTAGCATTTCCCTGGGGTTTCTGCAGCGCGAATGGACTTTTTACCTCGCTAAAAAACGCTCGAGTGTGAGCGGACCAAATTATTTGCCAATCAGAGCCGTTTCCGCAGCGGGCTTGTTTCGACAGATTAACCCTTCAATTTACAACATTATGATATAATAGCAATAAACTAACCACAGCAACTAGTCTAACGCTCCATATGTGCACTCGCTATCGCTCGTGCACATGTTTCATGAACTCATCAAAATCTCGTAATCTACTGTCGCTTGGTGTGGTTTATTGCTTGAATATGTTACACACGCTTTCCTTTTAAAACTGAATACAGTTTTACTGCAGTTATTTTATGCCATTTTATTTTTTTATGCCAATAGATGCATGCGTAGTTCCTTTCACTATGACCTCCTCATTAGGGATCAAGTTTATACTGTGTAGGAAAATTTTTCAGTTGTTTCAGCTTTTAAACCAATCAGATAGTTTTGTTTTGCCATCAAAATGATTCTAGGATAGTATTTTTATCTTAAAGAAGGTGATATATTGGCTTCAGGCTACATCATTACTAAAACAAGATCTTGAGGAATGCATAGTTGCATGCAAAAGCTTGAAAGGTTAGCATGAATGATTGTGTACTGCATTGTTCGCAAGCCATTGAGTAGAATCTAGACAGCATAGCCCCCTCTCCTGTCTATGAGTAGAATTCGCTTGCGATAAATCGTACTGAACCGTCCGAGTTTTCACATGGCTGTCACTTTGACAGCAATGCACCGTGACCTAGCTTGGCGTAGGATGAGTAATTCCAAACATCTTACAATCGAAATACTCTGATCAATTAGAGAGCTGTACTTTTAATTGTTCTGAGACAATGCCATTGCAGCATCTTATCGGACGATAAAAATCACCACAAGTATACTGTCTTGATCAAGTCAATATCATGACATGGCGTATGCAGTGTCCTACTCACCATCGCAACGTTCAGGCGATGGGGAAGTGCGCAGTTGTCACCTGACCTTTTCATCGTAATTCACTACATCGGTCACATCGGTTAAATCCTGCAGCTTAAAGGCGCGTCTCTACGTTTCTTTATATTCTTGGCTAGCAAAATAAAGGTACACAGGTGAAATGGTTTTAGTGATGACAGTTAATGAATTATGAGCGTCTATGCCTACAATCAAGGCTTAAAGTAACATTTTAGTGAAGGGAATTTTTGCCCCCAAGCCACATATTTACAGGTCAAAATGAATATTATGGACACTTAAGTATAATCTCCGAACCTCAGGTATGGAAATTTGCAATTAATACAATCACACCGTAAAATGGTGTTACCAATAAGGGAACCAGGGTCGTGGGGGTTCTGCGAACAAAAATGCTCATGTACAAAGCTTTGACGCTGTTCTGTGGCAAATCATAGTAAGGTTTAATGCAACGTGGTTTGATATATTGTGGCATGTACGATTAAATTTGACATGACTTTTACCCCTGATGATCAAGGGTTACGTTTTTATGATTTCAGTGACCCCGGTCTAAGTTCACGACGATAAGCTCACTTGAAAAGAATCGCATTGGTCAGGTAATTTATTAGGCTGTGATTCATCTATTCTTTAAAGCGTGGCGTCTTCCGCTTTCGTAAACTGTTTAAAGTGAGAGCTGAAGGGATTAAAGAGGGTGATGTAGGGTCATGTAATGAATGTTATTTTGTTCTCTTTAACTTATAATGACTTTCAATCGAAACCAAGGTTGAAGTAAATAATATTATCGTCAAAATTTAACACAAGTTTAAAATAGAGGTAGCATAGGTTTGTACTGGATGGAAAATACTAGTCTACCTATTTTATTTTTGTAAATAGAGCATAGATTCTGGTAAGGTCAACCACTGATTCAGAAGAGACTGAAGAGAGGTTAGGTCATTAACCTCAAATGGGCTAGCTAAGGTCAACTCTCAATCCCCATAGGTTGGCATAAAGTTCCACATCTGAAAGTTTTACGTTTTGGTTTGAAGCACGTTGTTTGGCCTAGCTTGAAGACACCATCTATTTTCTATCGCTAGGTTTGATGTTTACACTCTTGTACATGTATATCAAAGCCCAACTATACATGCACGTACATTCCTCCGACGCGAGTTCTCTCTCTGAACAGAGGACAATATAGTTAGTGTGTGCTTTTGAGTTTTTGCGGCAAAATTCTTTACAAAAAAGGAAGTAGGTCTTAGAGGGTCGCCTCCTGAATCCCAAAACAACGTTTTCATTCAGCCTCTTACAACGTATCAAAGGTTTATTTATGTTTGTTTCAGTTTCAAAAATAATTATTCTCTTTATTACTTTGACTTTATTTATTTTTAAGCAAAAGCGATGAACGACAAATCGGTCAGGTACCCAGGCAGCCTTTCATGTTTATCACTAGTAACCTAGGGATTCATTAAGAGTAAAAGCTTTTATAGTTTTCCAGGAAAATCTTGGTTCATATGCAAATTTTATGCCTAGTAATCTTCATTAGTGTCTAATTCAGTCGACGAGCAAAACTTCGGAAGTTCATTGATTTTGCACGACAGGATGTTCTTTGAAATGAGCATGTAAGACCATTCAATACTTCACTGCAAATAAGGAAGTGAGTTTTATGAGATGAACGATTGCCCGGTCGAACTTATATGTCATGGCTCATGCGCAATCAAGGTTTCAAACCTGGCCGTTTCGTTTGTATAATGCATCGAGCCAACTGTTGAAGCTTGGTGGACGATTCTTTTGCTTCGAATATCATCGCAAAGATTGATCTCGTAAGTATAACATACATTTGCTTGTAGGCTCAATTTGAAAACGTGCTTACGAGTGACAATGTTTTCGATAGAGCAAAATTGTGTTAAATGCTTCATCAAAAAACGGTTGCGCATTGGTGTATGTGTACACGTTTGATTGAATTTGGAGAAACATTCTATATCAAAACTTGTTAAAGTAGATAGGTGTAAATCAAATCCAAACTAGACGTACATTACTCGGATAGGCATGCTCGAGTAAGCACACTAAGGTAGGGACAATATAAATTGTTTTGGATTTTTGTGGAAAACTCTTTGCCTAAAAGGAAGTGGAGCCAAGAGGATCAACTCTCTATCGCTGGTGCTGTTTTTGTCAACCTCTTATCGCATATTCACGCCGTTTTCGGTGCTACGAGATGTTCTACTTTTTATTGAAACCAAAAAACCACGAAGTTATCTAGTAGGATTGGTCGACTTGCAAACATTCGGAAGTTCATCTCTCCTGTACCCCAAAATGCTCTTTGAATTGAATTGAGCATGCAGGGTCATCAAACGACAAAGATAGTAATAGTTTAGCATTTCACATGTTTACCATAAAAAAGAAAGCGAGCTTTATGAGATGGACATCTGATCGCTCAGCCGACTTTTTGGGGTCATTGCGCATGTGCATTCTAGCCTGGCCTGTTCTGGGGTAAATGGCTTTTAGCGATCTGTAGAGAACCTCAGAGGACTATCTTTCTGTGCGAAATGTCATCGTGATGATTACTCTCGGCATTTTAAAATATATTTGCTTGAGCATTTGGTTTGTTGAAAAGTCCTACGCTTGGTGCTTTCGAAAAAGGAAATGTGTACATTACTCAACAGTCAAAGAAGCATGCCAATGAAAAGTAAAATGCCTTTACCAAGCTATGCAGTGATGTAATTTCAAATGGTTTTGTTGTTAGCTAACCTGAATTTCCCTAATGTATGCGTGAGTGTGTTCGGGGTTAAGGATTTCGGTCGGGAATAAACAAGGTTCAACTGACAAACTTAAAGATGGGCTATCGTTCGTCTTTTGATTCCGCATTTCCAAAAGGTTCCAAGTACTATATTCGCACAGATCCGAAATGAAAGACTTATGTGGCAGTGCGCCATATTAGAATACGTCTGGGAACAGCTATCTCTTTGGGAGTACACCCCCTTGTCATAGCAAATCGGCCCCAGACAAAGTACTATCGGTGTATTGTGTGACATACTATTTTTGATAGGTTTGCATAGCCTCTTCGAATCAGAGACACCTCTTGTGTAAGTTCAATAACTGACAGCCTGTGCTCATCATATCAAAAAGACTGTCAAAAGAGACTGCACTCTATGTATGTAGCTAAATGATATAGACAATATTGTAAATATTAATAATTGCTGATACTTCCATAACAATGAACAACGAATGAAGTCTAAAGTAACACATAATTATGTAAATGTATTGCGTGCAACTCTGAGGAAGATGTGCAATCAAACAAACATAATAGAAAGGTCTTGAGTTTTCGCAGTTTGGCATCTCAATAATATATTAAAATCTTTTTTCAAGTGCTCATCGGTAGTTATGATTTTACAAAAAAATGTGCCCTTTCTGGTAAGATTACGGAGCTGGATGTTGCAATATTACAAATTACTCATAAAAACAAGTGCGTATAACTTAAAAATGCGTATAACTTAAAAAGAAAAGCAGATGAGGTTACATTTGCGGATTAAATCGACATTACTTCACCATCCAATTATCCTTAATAAGTTCCAATCTTGTTCGTAATGAGTGAATACTACAAAAAAGAATAGATTCCAGCGGAAAAGCAGTAACTCTTCTGTTATTTTCTTG
This sequence comes from Ptychodera flava, assembly GCF_041260155.1. NCBI lineage: Eukaryota > Metazoa > Hemichordata > Enteropneusta > Ptychoderidae > Ptychodera > Ptychodera flava. Next base: position 28,917,867 of record NC_091933.1, read on the forward strand.
GTATTTTTGTACAGAACTTTTGTTTTTGACTCCCTCGTGAGTTGAAATAGCAAGTAATTATTTTACTAATACATCCCTTGCGTGCACACATATCGTTGATATTGTTGAAAAAAAAATTACAGCAATTGTGAATTCTCTTTCATTTAAGACGAGGCTCTTACCATGACTCTTTTGTGCTTTCTGGCCCTGTCGTTTAGACTTGAGTTGGGATTTGGTTTTAAAATAGTTATAATAGCAATACAGTACGCAATTCAAGCAAAATTGCAACTTACTGTGTCGTAATACTAATGTAAGGCAGTCTTCCAAGTCTATTAGTGCAAGTTGCGAGGTATAATTACTTTCAAATATGCAGATTACATTAATGAGCATTGTTTCGGTATTAAAATTCTATGCTAATGCCCTTAATCAATGTGGAATATTCATGTACCTCGGATCTTGCATTGTATATTCCTAGTGTGGGAAATACGGCTAGTTTTCAATCGGAGTCGAACTCAAACATACGGCATCAGTCGCCTAGCGGAGAGGCAACAGACAGAACCGCTCGGCCAAATCCGCACTCTCAAAAAAGAGTGGTTCAATAACCGGCTAAGTTGTTACATTTTTCTGACTGCGACAGCTCCACACGCTGTAGAGTTCGTGAAGCACTCACGCTCCTACGCTCACTATCACACATCGCACACACAAACGTTATCGAAGCAAAGCAATGAATACATTTTATTACCCGTGATGCATTGGAAAATCCAATTTATTCTAAGAGAAATGCTGTTTTTAAATTATTTGTCTGCCTTGCCAGCCAGGAAAAAAAAAACAACAAATTTTATTTACAGCACCTTACGTCATATGTGCGCACTGATACTTCTAACCGGTATGGCGACAAAAGTGCTCGCACCATTTGTACTAGACTAAAGAATGCTCACAGTTAAATCTTTGAAAATATCAGATATTTAAACTGTCGCACATCAGACTAAATCATTCGATGATGATGTTGTTGATGATGATGATGATGATGATGATGATGATGATGTTGTTGTTGTTGTTGTTGTTGATGATGATGATGATGATGATGATGATGATGATGATGATGATGATGATGATGATGATTATGGTGATGATGGTCATTGTCGTTGTCATCATCATATTAACAATCATTATTTTTATACTGATTATTTATAAACAACTATTTTTTTCCTCAACAGGTCTGTACAATATATTTGTCGTTGAATACCATTTTTAAAGAAATGAAATAAATAGTTTTCGAACATCTGTTTCATTGACTAAGTAGCAGAACAGTAACCTGAAGAACTACAACTGAAGACTACCTGTGGAGGCCAAAATGCTTTTCGTGTTTAGTCAGTTTATGTTTATTGTTGGCCTGTTCGTGGTACCGGCACAGCTACTAGCGTCTGTTAAAAATGCTCACGTTAATGGCGATTTGGTCTACGTGGTGGTAAATCGTGAAAACGGGGACATTTACATGGCTACGACTATCGATGAAGTGTATGTGATTCATCGACTGGACGGTGATGACCTGCGCATAATTAGTTCAACAGAAATAATCCGAGCTTATGTGATATTTATGATCATTGATTACAGAATGAGATCTTTGATTGTGTGCCATGATAGTTCTTCGTGTTTTCCTTATGAACTGGACACGCTAAGACTGATCGAAAACTTAGCAGCCAACGGCGTGGTTTACTTCGAGGAGATCGTATGTACACCGACTGAGAGTAACACCCTCGCGTTCTTTGCCGGTGTCGACAACGACGTTCTCTTTATAGCTACTATGCCAAACTTCCTCGGCGAAAACGAAGTACCGAGAATCGCCAGCAGAAAAAGTACCCTAGATGAGAACTTCCTGCAATTTCTCTCGAGTTCTGAATCCGGTGACAAACAGTCGGCCTTGTTTCTATCGTCGTTTGCTCGCTCTTATCCAGGAATTTACCCCATAGATTTATATGTTTACGGATTTGGCCACAATGGGTTTAGTTACTTCGTTGGCTCTTTCCAGTTAGCTGATTTTAACAATTTTAGGACAGAAGCTCGCATCGCTCGCGTGTGTCAGTCGGACAAATCATATTCCTCTTACATGGAAGTTCCTCTGCAGTGTAATCAGACATTAGGGGAGATACAATGATGTACCATCAAGCTGTCACATGGGCCCAACTAACAACAGCTACTCCGAGTTTGGAGATGTACGTGGGTCAAGATGTCCTGTATTTCATCATGTCAAGAGATGTACTTTGCGTCACATCTATGAATGACATTGAGATGACGTTTCTCCTAAACCTTGAGATGTGTCTGAATGGCGTTGACATGAAATCGGCCGCCCCTGACTTGCACGATGTTACGTGCCCACGAAACGTAAGTTGAAATGCAAACATGAATTCAGTCAGTGTCTTAACCTTTCTACTCATGTACAATATATTTTCTCGGCGCACTATTCAACTGAATGTGTGAACCCTTCAGGATATTGATTTTAAGTATTGTTGATGAAGCTTGTTGCGAAAATTCACTCAATCGCAGAGAGACTGTAGTCACCGTGGCAGAGACCAGTGATTTTGAACCAGGTGCACTGGTATCGTAGAGTTTGAGTTCGAATCCGAAAGTAAAAATATCGAATTCTATATAGAATTCAGTATTTGTGAGACATTTTTTGCGGATTTCGTCACTTTTCTATTGCTTTTGACGTATTGATGCGTGTCACACGTACCACGATCAAGACGTGACCGGCTTACAAAAATTGTAAAACCATACATTCATTTTGGAACTGTAAATTTATATTGCCGTTAAAGGCTGAAAGAAAGAAACATGGTTTGGCTGTAAACTACAACTTACTATAAGCGATTGGTCTCAATGTAGATAAATATGCATTTATCATGATGCTAGAACACAAACCAAATTCATATTTTAACCGATGAAAATCTACAACTGTATTTGTAATAACACTCAAGTCATACAACTATTGATTGTAACTGAAAACCCGCATTCATTGATTGCAATCACGTGACGAGCTGTAGAAGTCCCAACATACATGTATGTGTATTGATGGATCAATACTGTCAGTGCCAGAGAAAATAAATTATTTATGTTATTTTAAGATTATTTCTTTGTTTCAGATTGCTCTGCATTAATATCTTTAAAAGTCGCGGTAATTTTTGCAATGTACAATATTCATAGCCTTTGGTTAGTTGTTGTTAATGCAGTTTTATTTCCTTGGTAGGACTCCTTGTTGGTTTTTTAAAAAAAATCATAGCTTGCATAGTATTATTTAGATAGACAAATTTACTTAAACTTATTGACACTTGGAAATATTTATTTATTATGTTCATTTTCGTCATTTTCATTTATTGTAGTCAGAAGTGAATGCCCAGGAAGCTGAATGTAATGTACCGGATAATGTACCGAAGATATCGGGAACGGTACCCATAATTGGTCGATCCATCATGGACGTCGTTGACACAAGGATGGGTTATGTTGTTAACTATGGCAGTCTCTCGGTGTTTATCTACATCTCTGGAGAAAAAATATACACGGTTGGTTTTCATGGTTTCTATATCTCGTGGTGTCGTACATAATTTTCGTTGTGTGTAATGTGATTTATCTGGTCTAATTCATTTCTAATTCATTCATTAACGTAATTAGACTTCTACATCCCATCGTCACCAGTAACAATACACATATGTTAACAAATGTTGCATCGCTAAGTCAGAAAAGTACCGTTGTCACAACATTCACATTGGAATAAAGAAAACAATCGTATTAAAATTCTTACTTGCCCATTCAGAGAGAGAGAGAGAGAGAGAGAGAGAGAGAGAGAGAGAGAGAGAGAGAGAGAGAGAGAGAGAGAGAGAGAGAGAGAGAGAGAGAGAGAGAGAGAGAGAGACAGACAGACAGACAGACAGACAGACAGACAGACAGACAGACAGACAGACGAAGGATTCCGATATTCTTACATAGGTTGACAGACTAAGTGTAATATTCGTTGATAATATACGTGAATATGGATTATCGAATCACAGCGAACAAGTTCAGCTCTACTCCAGAAGAGTGCTGGGCTGGCTATCATCTGTTGTATGATTGACACGCATTATTTACTCCTTCTTCTACAGGACGTCATCACGCCTGCAGCTGGCATTTCTCAAGAATTTCATGAAGACGCACCTCAGAGGGGATGCGGGATACAAACAACGCTGTTCAGACATCATCCAGATAACTCCCACGTCTTCATCTTTGAGAATGTTTCAACGGACATAGGATTTGGGGTCTGAACGAATAAGTTGCTATAGTTATGCAATGTATAAATAGTAGCTACTTAAATTTTTATCACAGATAATATCAGTTAGAAGTCCTGATTCATGGGTGCAGATACACAATGAAATGTAAAACTTTACAAAAAACTGTACATATAACAACTGCCCATATATGTTTGCAATTGAATGCTTACATAGCTGCAAATAAATACATGGATAGATACAGAGACACATAGATAGATTACGTACATACATACATACATACATACATACATACATACATACATACATACATACATACATACATACATACATACATACATACATACATACATACATACATACAGACAGACAGACAGACAGACAGACAGACAGACAGACAGACAGACAGACAGACAGACAGACAGACAGACAGACAGACATACATACATACAAAAATACATACATAATACATACATACTATTATTAATTATTATGATCAATTATATATTTCACACACAGGGATATCCCGTAGCTTTGACAAAAGCATTGTTGGCAAATTGTACATTGTACAACGATGATTGCTCGAGCTGTGTCTCTGTCGCAGTTTGTGGCTGGTGTTCAGGGGAGATAAGGTGAGCTTGAATATCATTAAATGATTTGGCTCTATTATTTATAAAGGGCGGGGACGGAAGAATTGCCCTGAGCATTCGAAAATTTACTAGCACTCCGGCCTCATATGCAAATTTTCAACACTCCACTCCATTTCTGGCTCGATGTTTTTTTTATATGTGTGTCCTCCACCATAACCATGTACACAGAAACATTCCCGAACGGACGCAGAGTCGTTTTTACACAGGTGTTGCATTACTGGTCAGTTTCGTGTAGGTATGTATATATATATATATATATATATATATATATATATATATATATATATATATATATATATATATTATGTTGTCGCCTTTTGTGTATATGTACAGTTCCCACCCCTCAGTTGTAATGTTCTCGCCCTCCGTGTACGAGTGTGCACGAGTATTCATTCCATTCAGTGGTACCTCCAGTTTCGTTTGTATTCGTGTTGTTGTAAAGCTTGATGAAGGTACGCTAGTCGCACCGAAACGTCGCTATTTTATTGCTACTCGGGATTGGAAGCAAGACGGACTTTGAACTACCCAGTTCTATAAGTCATCAGATTGTATTTATTATTTTACACTTGCACCCTGATGAATCCATCAACAACAACGGTATGGATCTCCCGAACCATGGTGGTTGGTATCTTTGTGTGTCTCAGTTACATCTACTATTCGAACCTAATCTGTTTGAGACCCTGTGAATTCAGCTTGACTGGATCGGATGCTCGTTGTTCCACCATGAACTACACACGCGAATACTCTGTTGCAATCAAAGCTGCAAAGAAACTGACACGTTTTGTCGAACACCTGAGGTACTCCAAAATATGTCAACAGAAGGGTGTGATTACGAAAGCACTTAAACTCTCTGTTCCACCACCACCTGTTAATGACACATCACTTGACACTGATTGGCAGGCGATCCTAGATGAAACGTCACGCAACCTCAATGCATCACTGATATCTACATATGAAAGAAAAGTTATACCCCAACTGAGAAAAGAATACAACACTGCAATGGCCAATTTAAAGTCGTCATCATCACTTCATGTTAACACTCAGCGTCGCTCTATTTCCAACATGCGCCGTTCACTACAGAAGAAAATACAACAACGCCACAATGAAAAACTGTCTGAACATATAAATAACAAAAAGGAAGATAACAAACAAACATCGAAGTTACCATTACAGCCATTATTAGATATGTCAAAGAACCGCCGCAAAAATCGACACTTTCGCATTAAAAGGCGTTATGCGCGTGTGGCTAAACATCAACAATATGTACGTATGATCAAGTCGAGGTCAACACAAAACTATGTAATTAACCTCAGCGATCGTCCACTTTCTGTACACGAAGCCTCTCTACTTCAAATGTCATTATCCTTTTGCCCGCTCCCTCCTAGATATGATCACGCTCGAGAACTAATTGATGCAGATACATATATTCGCAGAATCAGATGGAAGGAACTCTTCTTTGATGGAGAAACGCAGCAGCCGTCTCTCCCTCCATCACTCTACATCCATTCAGATCGGAAACCACCCACCAACCGTAACGACGCCCTAGAATGCTATAATAGAAATATCCATCGCATTATTAGAAGCCATGAAGAACCTAGCATTAAAAACAACCTTACCGTTGAAAGACGTATAGCCCTAACATCGCTCAAAAAGGACACATCTATCGTTATTGGGAGAGCAGATAAGGGTGGTAATACTGTGATCTGGAACGCTAGCGACTATGAACAAGAGTGCATGAGGCAGTTGTCCGATACTAATGTATACGAAGAATTGCCAGATGACAAATCAACTGAAGTATATCAAGATTTGGTGAATTTAATTTCCACACTTAATTTACCAGATGAAGAGGCCACTGCCATCACACACTGGCCTAACCGCAAAGGTGCGTACTTTTACATCCTTGGAAAAATTCACAAAATCAAAGTTCCAGGTGATTTACCACCAGGGCGACCAATATGTAGTCAAACGGCATCACCTACCAGGGCGGCATCACTTTGGCTCGACTGGAAACTCGCACCGCTTTGTGAGAAATATTGTACAGAACTAGTGAAAGATACCACCAGCCTTCTACAGCATATCGATCAACTCAATACAAATGTTCCACTGCCTTACACACATCTCATGACATTAGATGTCGTCTCACTTTATCCAAATATTGATATCACAGAGGGTGTTGTCGCCTTGAAAGAAGCTTTCCGCTCCTGTAGTGAATTAGACGACAACATAATCACGCATATTCTACTGCTGGTCCGCTTCGTGCTCAACAACAATGTATTTCAGTTCAACTCTAAATACTATAGACAAGTCTCTGGTACCGCAATGGGAACCCCCTTTGCCGTTTCATATGCTAACATCTACATGAGCTGGTGGATGAAGAAATATTACTTCTATGTACCACATTGCCCTGATGTTACATACCGGTTTATCGATGATCTCAGCTCTCTATCCACAGCCACAGAAGAAAATCTCCGTACGTTCGTCAAAAATCTCAATAATTGCCATCCGAGAATCAAGTTCACAGCTGACATTAGTAAGCAGTCGGTACCATTCCTAGATGTACATATTCACTTAATAAACAATAAACTGGAAACTGACCTATATTGTAAACCCACAACATCTCACCGATATCTTCCACCAACCAGCTGTCATCCACCACACATATTCAAGTCCATTGTGTACTCAGGTGCTCTGCGTATACGACGCATCTGCAGTAAACCACAGTGGAGTAACAAACGACTGACAGAGTTTGCATGCCACCTTCGTAATTCCGGATATTCACGCAAGATAATCAACACACAAATAGCCCGCGCATCCGTTCGTTCCCGTATGGAAATCCTTCAGTACAAGGAGAAGAAAGTGTCTGACCGTGTACCTTGGGTGTCTACCTATGAGCCACGACAACCTAATCTACGTAAAATAAGCCAGGAAAATAAAATTATATTACAATCGTCTACCCGCATGAAACAGGTTATGCCTAATCCACCTATCATTGCACAACGCAGACCAGCTACGCTTGGAAACCTACTGCGTCAAAATAACATCAAACACTCAACGTCGGAAACAATTTCATGGGGCTGCAAACCATGCAATACTGCAAGATGTGCCTGTTGTCAGTTAATTGAAAGCACCAAACACTTCAAATCCACAACAACAGGAAGAGTTTTCACGATAAAACATGCAGTGAATTGCAAATCTCACAATGTAATCTACGCTCTTACTTGCAAAACTTGTGGTATTCAATACATTGGTAAAACCACACAACCATTTCATAAACGCCTCAATGGACATCGCTCAAATATTAAAACAAACAAATCAGACAGATCTCCCTACGTTGTTCCTCACTTTAGAATGCCTGGCCACACTTTGAAAGACAATGCTCTAATTGCCACAGTACTTTGTCACATATCAAACACTAATGTTCAAATGGCAAAAGCATTAGAGAGTCTCTGGATTTACAGAGTAGGAACAATCCATCCAAAGGGACTCAATGAATATGAACCCACAGCAATTATATAATATTTAAAGCCCAATCACTCCGCTCATGAATATAGCCTATTGTTAAGGATTGGGGGATGCGGGTATTGTGGAGGCTACATCCATGCGAAAGATTAAACCATCTTAAGGGCGGGTGGGTGGGCAGCACATCTTTATCTCTTGCTTGTACCTTTACTGTTCTGTCGTCGTATACGTTATTATACCATTCCTGCAGCAGCCTGGCCCTTATCTGTGCGAGGAATGACACATGTCTTGGTACTTCTTCTTTCTTTTATACTTCTCTCCATTTGATGAATATTCATGGAACTTAACACCTGGCGTAATTATATCGCTGTGTGATTGGGCTTTGAATAATATAATATTTAAAGCCCAATCACTCCGCTCATGAATATAGCCTATTGTTAAGGATTGGGGGATGCGGGTATTGTTCCGGCCGTCCATTTCACACATTAACCATATATATAATTATACATCCCCCTCACTACTTAACCCCATTCCTATAAACCCTTGCCTATAACTCTCCTCTTCCTCATCCAAACCCCCACTCATACATGCTACAACCATCAGTTATTCATTTAACCAGTTTTCCTATCAAAACAGGACATCAAGATAAACTATGCCAAATTGTTTTATCTTCTTTAATATTTATACAGCGGTTATTAATCGACACTTCACATATGCACATACTATGGCTCAAAGGCTATCGTTCATAACTTTGCAAGGTGTCTAGATTTTCATTCACAGCTTCAACAAACTAGTGTGCTGGGTCCTGACTGACATCATATTTGACAATTGTGTATAATAATTGACCATCTCTTCCGACCGCCAACCAAGGTGACGCACCAGGCTTTTGATATCCGTATCTGCCATGGCTAATGTTACAGCGCATGCGCTTCTACAACTGTTAGGAGTATCCATGTCTAATTCTTTGAGGTAGTTTTAGGCGCTGATAAGAAACTTGTGGTGCTAGAGGGCGTTGTTCAATGTCTCCCTTGAGGTTGTCGGTCGGAAGAGATGCCCTCTCCTCAGATCCATACCTAAATCATTTGCTAAACAAATATATTGTTCTACGGTGTTCACCGGACATAAAACAGGTCTTCACATCTTTTAATCGCAAATTAGATGAGCCTCCCCTCAGTGTCTTTTCCAAAAGTGTGATTAAACAAAAACCGGAGTTGGCTGGAAAACTATATCTCTTGTGTTTCTACATTTCCCTAATCCCCAGCCCTATCACCCGAGAAGTAAATCACCTTGAAAAATGCTGGATCCCTTGCCTGAATGTATATGTGTAGGGGACTTTGCGACACCAATCTTTGCATGATATGATGAAATAAAAATTTCATTAATTTTGTATAAAGAGTAGAGGGGCTTGTTTGGGTTACATGTGCTTTTACTGCCCCCCAGACAATTTTTTCCATGTATCTGACCACAATGTATGCTTCTACTGACTTTTGTCTTGAAATAGAGCGTTCCTTGTATACAATGCGATAAAATGTTTTTAATTTGGATACCATATTTATTAGCGTAGCAGCTTTTTAAACGTTTTGGACACTGGCAGGGAGACACCGGAATACCCCAAATACTGACACGTATCGGTGTGAACATGGGTTTTTGTGTCCGTATCTTTAAATAAAAACCGTACAATGCCTTCTGAGTTCGCCATTGTTAAATCTATTGGGACAGGTAGTGAAGCTAGAAATTTCTCGAGCTGCTGAACAAGCCAATCTTTTTGTCTCTCGTATGCGGATTTCTCTCCCAACAGTTGATGCATACGTTGATGGATATCTTCAAATGTTTGGTGGTAATTTTCTCTGAGGGGTTCTGCCGTCTCTCATCCGGTTTCACGAGTTTTGTGTTACACATTCGACAGTGGTGCATTCACTGTCATAGGAACAACCACAGATCCAAATGAGAGTGCCTAGGGGGAAAAGACAGGAGTTTCTGCAATCGCTCCGCGAGGTGGATTTTTTTGTCATGTCTGTTATGAAAATGTGTTTGTCTTGTGTTTGTGTGTGCGTGACATTGGGTTTAATTGCACCTACTCTGGCGTTCTTTGTCATGTTCTTTTAAGCAAGCAGGGTCCAATATAGTGCTTCGGGTTCCTGGACTACGATATGCTCCTGTTGCCAAGTATTTTCTCACATGTCACCTATCACTTCAACATCGTCGCGACCTTATGCTAAGGGTCGCCCATCTGAAAGAGCTAGAGTCCGTATGGATACGTAACCTGATATGATACTCTAGAAGCCAACAACATGCCTGCTAAATCACATTGTTTCATATCTATTGTTTTTGGAAATGACGTAGTAACCGTATTTGCTGTAAAACAGAGCATCACAATGGATGTTACGGGGATTAGAATACTTTTCTCGAGAGCAATAAAATATCCAGCGTCAATACATAATTTGGCTAGTATGAAAGCAGCAAACTCTGCCAATTCTTGACGACTAAACAGCGGGCTTGCTAGTTTTTTAATGTCGCAGTTGGCCACCATGTCCGTCATCGATATATTGTATACATGGGACGCCAAGGGATCTAGCATAGCTGGTGATACAATACCCAATTGTGTGATACACGTATGCTGAAAGTTTCCAACTATAAGGCAAAGTATTACACACGTACCACACCCAGCCCAATGAAACCCCAGAAAGCCCCTGTCGCGTTTAGACATTTTCACGTGGTCGTAACCACTTTTATCATCACACTTGGCTTGTAAATCCCCCTTATCAAGATATCGACAGACTTCCACAAAGTGAACCAACTTAAAATTTACGTTCCTAATCCAAAGATTCATATAACGCATATCAATAATGCACAATCTAGGCTTCTTTGGTTCAATTGTGATGGACATCACTAATTTTGGAGGGGGGTCAATACCCACTTTCCCCCATACAGAAATCGCCCCGGATTCTAATTTACTTTCCAGTGTGGAGGATATAAAACTCTCCAAACTGTTGACAAGAGGGGTGATTTTTGAAGACCGTAATAGTATTGGCGGGACTTATGGTCGTACACAAAATCTTTAAAGTTGCAATATGGATCAGAATTGTCGATTTTTTTTCGTAAAACTAAAACAAATAGACCATAGTACGTTGAGGTACTCTTCTTAGCTAAGCCTCTTACCAATCCCGACACACAAATACTTTCATTTTGATACGTTGCGGCCGCCTAGAAAAGCTGTTTTGTAAACAAACTTTCAAAACAAAAACATTGGCGTTTTCTGCTGTGCACGTGACAAGTACAACCAAGAGTGATGACGTCGCACTGGAGTGCACACGTTGGAGGGGCAATGTTGTTACGCTGACAGAACTCCATGGACATATGTATTGATAATTCATTGTAAACTTTGCATTTGCCTAACTTTGGTAGCATCACAATGTTTCAGAAATATAAGTATATCGATATGATAAAGTACAGCTCTACAAAAGATCGTGTGATTGATTTTTCTCACCCATATACATGTATGTCAGTGCCGCGCCGTGTGGCACCTACTGTGTACGTTCGATCGATCGAGCGTCCAGACCACGTACACTAGTCTGGTTGTGTTCACCGCGTGCCTGACAGCGCACAGGCGTGCTGTTTTCTGGGTAGTTTCTATAAGTGTAGTTTATTCTACGTTTCGACGTTCTCTTCCGTAGCCTAATCACCGGAAGAGAACGTCGAAACGTAGATAAACTACACTTATAGAAACTACCCAGAAAACAGCACGCCTGTGGACAGCCTTTCCGCAATCCTCTCCCCGTTGCATGTTGTTACATTTTTCATGTTTAAAAGGCGAGGTATCTGCTCGCTATATTTATTTGAAAGCTTTGCCCACTTCAGTATCATCCACCACTGCAGAAGTTCGGCAACTGTCTTGCCCCTCAGTCTGGTCTTGCATGGCCATGTCAGCGCGTCGATTGACGGGTCGAGTCGTAAATGAGACCATGCCATGCCATTAATGATGGAGACTGCCGTTTTTTTCGTTGTTTCCGAAAAACGCATATTTGACCTGAAGGATATAGATTATCAATGAATGCTAACAGATCTAAGTTATTTCCTTGCGGGGGGACTATGGCCCGGTTCACATTACAAATCGTGGGGTTCGCACAGCCAAGGTGTGTCGGTGTTGCCCGAGGAAACACCGCTGGCTAGCGAGTTGATCATCACACAGTGACGACGTTGGTGTTTTCGAAAGAAACTGTAGACAGAGTCTGCCTCCTCGTCGTGGTGCAGTAGTCGCGTGTCACTCATTTTCTGGTTCCATCTTTCGATCTGACCAAATTTAACAATGTTTATTTTGCCGACATTTTTTGCCAATTTCTTCCAGTTTTGCAAGGCCGAATCAGTCAGCAGAGACCCAGGGCGCGGGCAGAGACCTGACCGCTTGCCCGTGGGAAGGCTAGCTAGGCATGTTGACACGATGTTGCAATTTCATAAACCGTTACCATGCATCAAATACGCATGCGTACATATTCAAATAGTAAAAATGACGTTTCAAATTCTGTGCTTTACTCTCGCAAACAGTACGTACCAAAACAGCAATTTATTCGGTAATTAAATCAATTTACTCAAATTACAGTCATCCCTGTGTTCCTGTTAATGGTCGAATCTGCAAATGAAATTGTTGTGGATTTTTCTATAAAGTTAAATCTTCGAAATATGAAGGTCAATTCTGATCCATATTGCAACTTTAAACTCTCCCTAGAAATGCCTTATAGGCCTATACGGAGAAATACTGACAATGGTAATCCATTCTATGATTAATTTTTGTTGTCAAGTGGGTCTGTGACAATTTTCCAAAAATCAAGATGGTTGTGAATTTCCCCACTATAAAGGTCTTAGGATTTATAAAAGCTGGATGTGCAGGGGAGGCCATTATCGTCCCTTGAGCCATCGTGGATCGATACACTCGCGTAAGGGCAGGACCATGTCTGGGGGTGCCCTCTAAGGACATCCAAGATAAAGTTTGCAGGCCTTGATGTCTGTATTGACTTGGTGTTCAAAGTCCCAATGATGGGTAATACGCTGAAGAGAAATGTACATTCCTGAAGAGGGCACCCCCAGACAGGACCTGCAAGGCAGGCAGCCATAACGGCAAAGGGCTTTGATGATCGCCCTCCCCGTCTAGGAGTACAGTGTCGCAACATAACAGGAACACATTACATATATGTATGCAAATAATATCTCTTGAATTCATTTTATCATATTCGTATATACATAGGCTTCAACTATATTGCCATCTGGACAACTTCGGGTGCGCCATGTTGGTTACTCTGTCCACCAATATTCTGAGTGCATTGAGTAGCTGTGGTCTGGAATTCCACGATGCGTTGTTGGCCATTTCGATCACTTTTTACAGAGCCTCCTCTTTAATCGATGCATTGCCAGCCGACTTCTCGAGCATGTCAAACTTCTTATGTAACTCTGCCAATTGTTTTTGCATCTGTAATGCAATGAAACACCGTATTACTACCTCTAGTGTAGCCAATCCGTTTTCTGTAATTAACAGTGTCGCTTACACAATCATCTGCTCGCCACGACCTCTCATCCACCCACGCACCCGCACTCATATACGATACCCGTACTCGCATATGACCACGGGCTGCGCAGGTGAAGAGCAGAAAACGAGCGAACAAGTGACAGTGTCCCTCACACATCACATCGTCACACATTTTTCATTGTGTATACAAAATATTGCATACTCCCACCAGAACAACACATGTAACAACTGAAATTGCATATGCATAATTCTCATAAGCCCCCGCATGGGCAACTGTGTAGCAACTCAACTCAAATCGCGTGTATATGATACTCGTACGCTCCACATGGGCAACATAATGTAACGCCTCGACGGCCTTATACATACTACTAATATCCCCCTCATGGGCAACACAACATAACGCCTTGACTCGCGCATACGTAAATCTCATAGGCCCCACATGGGCAACACAACAACGCCTTGACTCGCGTATACGTAATTCTCATGAGCCCCACATGGGCAACACAACGTAACGCCTTGACTCGCGTATACGTAATTTTAATAAGCCCCACATGGGCAACACAACGTAACGCCTTGACTCGCGTATACGTAATTCTCATAAGCCCCGTGTGGGCAACAACGTAACGCCTTGACTCGCGTATACGTAATTCTCATAAGCCCCACATGGGCAACACAACGTAACGCCTTGACTCGCGTATACGTAATTCTCATAAGCCCCGCATGGGCAACAACGTAACGCCTTGACTCGCGTATACGAAATTCTCACAAGCCCCACATGGGCAACACAACGTAACGCCTTGACTCGCGTATACGTAATTCTCATAAGCCCCACATGGGCAACAACGTAACGCCTTGACTCGCGTATACGTAATTCTCATAAGCCCCGTATGGGTAACAACGTAACGCCTTGACTCGCGTATACGTAATTCTCACAAGCCCCACATGGGCAACACAACGTAACGCCTTGACTCGCGTATACGTAATTCTCATAAGCCCCGTATGGGCAACAACGTAACGCCTTGACTCGCGTATACGTAATTCTCATAAGCCCCGTATGGGTAACACAACGTAACGCCTTGACTCTCGTATACATAATACTCTGTATCCCGTGTGGGTAACAACGTAATGCCTTGACTCGCGTATACGTGAATCTGTACACAAATACTTGGTGCTGAATACAAGGAGGCCCTATCTAAGAACTTCTTGTCACTGTTAACGTTGTGCTAAATACTCCTCTAAAACCCCTAGGAGGGCTACATGAAATACGGGACAGTAGCACGGAGGGAAGCGAAACATGAAACAAAGTGATGAAAAACAAATTCGTTAACCTCGAAAAATAATGCAAGCGACAGCAGCATACCATGTGTATCTCATATTTCCCCAGAATAAGCTTCAGTGTTGCACACTTACAACGAATTCAAACGCCCTGCATCACACGTAACTTGCAAGGTATCAACACGAGAAATGGAAACGGTGAAACTATCGATTTGGTAGACTGAACACACGGCCCTCCACGAAACTGAACGTGCACACACAGTACAAAATATCAAACTACAAAATTACTAGCTAGCAAAGGTGAAAAATACATTCAGAATAAAGTGATGAGCTACATACGCAGTGGGCTTGAATTCGTACTTTTCCATTGAAAACGGAAATGTGTTACGTACACAAGGGGAATGGCACAAACGAATCTGCTCAACATACCTCATTGTGCCCCATTGTTTTTGGTGTAGACTGGGCGTTGGTCGCGGCACTGCTGGTTCCCGCCACTCCTTCAGTCGGTTGTTGAGCAACGCTGGCGAGTACTGGGCGAGTGACTGCGATGGGCTGGCCATTCTAGGCGATGAGCTTCCACGAAATTTCGAAGTCATTGTAGTATCATTCGTCGCAGAAACCGTCTGAGCAACAGCGTGGGGATAAGCCACTGAAGAAGTTTCAGTGGAGATGGTAGCGGTAGTGGGTGTAGAGGGGAAGCCATCGTGAATCTGCCAAGACTGCGTTGCACAGGGCCCGGTCTGTGCGAGGAATGACACATGTCTTGGTACTTCTTCTTTCTTTTATACTTCTCTCCATTTGATGAATATTCATGGAACTTAACACCTGGCGTAATTATATCGCTGTGTGATTGGGCTTTGAATATCAGATTAAGCAACTTTCTGCCTACCGCATGTAATTTTCAACCCTCTGTTGTAATGTTGTCGCCTTTTGTGTAAATGTACAGTTCCCACCCCTCAGTTGTAATGTTCTCGCCCTCCGTGTACGAGTGTGCACGAGTATTTATTCCATTCAGTGGTACCTCCAGTTTCGTTTGTATTCGTGTTGTTGTAAAGCTTGTTGAAGGTACGCTAGTCGCACCGAAACGTCGCTATTTTATTGCTACTCGGGATTGGAAGCAAGACGGACTTTGAACTACCCAGTTCTATAAGTCATCAGATTGTATATATATATATATATATATATATATATATATATATATATATATATATATATATATATATATATATATATATATATATATACACACTTTGGATTGAAGGTGAGATCGACTTGGAACAAAACACTTGTTTAGCAAGTCACTAGAGTTATATATATATATATATATATATATATATATATAATATATATATATATATATATATATATATATGTATGTATATATGTATACATATTATATATATATATATATATATATATACTATATATATATATATATATATATATATATGCATGCATCGGGTGCATGCATGTATGTATGTATGTATATATGTATGTATGTATGTATGTATGTATGTATGTATGTATGTATGTATGTATGTATGTATGTACTACAAAGGCACAGGAGTAGATTTTGATGACAAGCGATTGTGATACCCACATTGGGCATAAATTGTTATCCTGTGCAACTTATATTTGAGTCCCGTTATCACTTCTTATGGAGTTCAGTGAGATGGGAGAATCGTCGCACATTGTGTTTACTTCGTTGGGTACACACGTCATAGATTACCGTATCTATGCGCGTGGCGGTATAAAATAGGGCCCTAAATGTAAGGGTTTCCTTTTGTTTGTAGGATTCAGAGTATGGGTATTTGATTTACAGGCATTTTACAAGATATCCCCTGGTCCTAGGTTTTATCAGCATGAGTCTTATTTGTGCTGCATCAAACATGAGACAAAGTCTCGTGATGCCTTAAGAACTTTGTCACAATTATCATTCGGCTGTATGTTTTAGGGAAAGCCACAGACAAACATAGATAGAGTGGCAACGGTTATTGTTTAAGGCGTTAAGCGGTTACGTAACCCATCCATGTTGGCCTCGCCTAAGGTTGCTCTCGCCTCTCTTTTCCGAAGAGTGCCGACCGTGCATCCTTCGGTAATTTTCGGACTTTCGCCAATTGTTTAGCGAAAGTATGTTAGGCAAAGTTTGTGTTATTGTTGTCGTGTGGTGCTGAGCGGAATTGACGTGCTGGCGAAAACGGGAGTGTTTTGAGCTTCAGGAAAGTGAGTTTTACCGTTTTAAAAATTCCTCTCATATTTTTATGAATGTATAATGAGTGTGTTTGAACCAAATTTGAAAGTCTTTTATCGATACTGTCTGGTTTTACTCAATGGTTTAAGGTCAGTCATACCGTCTTTTACACGTGCGTCAAGGAAGAACATGTTTTATGAAACTGCTGGCGTGTTATGTTTTGATTGGCGTGAAGCAGTGTTTCTGGCCTGAGACCTCACAAAGTAACTATGGTTGCTACGCGACTGGCAGTACGATGCCATCTCGTCGGTATTTTTTGCATAATCTTGTGTAATTATCAACCACAAACAAAGCCTCCAAAAAGTTTGATACCTTTGAAGCTCATTTTAATATGAAAAGCCAATAGTCTACGTAGACGACCATGGAACAAAAGGTATGCAGCGTTTCCAGTCTGTCTATACTATTTGTCTGTTGGAAAGCGCAACACTCCTGACACCACACACTCTTCTTATCCAACTTTTTCATGGTGTTGCTATGGCATGAGCAGTCTAAGAGGTGAATTTTGTCTTAGAAACGCACTTGCTCACACGTAAGAATAATACAGAATAATACATGTATATCGCGAAAGCTGTTATTACGGCAAAAACTATCGTCATGATAACAAGACCAAGAGTGTGTGTTCTTTCCATTCTGCGTTTCAAATGTTTCAGTTGTCTAGAAAACTTCAATTACCTAATATGCCTTTTTCTGTACACAGGTGCACCATGGAAGCCGAGTGTATGAGCGGTGAATGGCTACAAGCTGAGGCTGCTTCGTTTTATGAATACCCAAAACGTCAGATACATCGATCATGTCTTTACATTGACATTGTCGGCAGCTACAATTTAACGGTAAGGAATCGTAAATACAGGGAGCTTATGAAGACGTTGGAAAGGGCTATAAAGTCATTTGTTTGCTTGAATGTCATTGGTGGAAGACAACACTACTTATCAGTTTAACGTTGTCCTTGGAAAGACTTTGCAGAGTGAGCACCATAAGATATGGCTTAGAAGTATGTTACACAAAGCAGCATAAAGACAAGAGGAGCGACAATACTACATCTAACAAACCCAAGTTTATGATTAATACCGTAGCCGTAAAGCTGCTATATTTTTTTATACATGACAATTAAAAGGGAGCTAAAAGTAATGTGTTTGTTTCTGTCGACGATATTGCAAACGAACGTCAACGTATTAGATTCGATAAAATTTTGATTGAAAACATGTAGATTTTGTTGAAACATTATGTTTGAAACATGTAGATTTTGTTGACTTCCCCTCCATGATGAAGTCATGCAGGTATCGTTTGTAATGTACACTAGTTTTACTGTCCAAACATCTTGGTAACCGTGGACTTTTTTGTAAATAATGAAAGCTGATATTTAGTTTATTCATCAAAATTCTCGTAAACTGCTGATAAAATCTTACATAAAGACTGGTTAATCATTGCAACAGTTTGATTCCTAGATTCTGATAATGATTCTAGGGCATGTTCTCCAAAGATGTGTTCTCAGACGCAGGGGTCAAAGAAGAATGACTTAATTGAAGTTGAAAAGACATGCTTTAAGCATGCATTCATATGACATTTTCAAAATATGTCGCAGTTCTCAGTACTTTTGTAATTTTCATATAAAAAGTCTACATTTTATCGGTATCTGTCAAAACGCCAGGAGAAAAGAGTATAAATTGGCCCATTGTCATTGAATGATTATCAGGGTGATAATAATGGGGTTACTATGCAATTTCAAGCAAACAATTAATCAGTTGTATTGCCTTCATGCCCGTAAAGTTTTAGGATGAGCCTAATATCTGTTGTGATATTGCAATAGATCATACAGGTTAATTTGTTCAATCTGCAGGGGGAGATTTAGATGTTTAAACTTTATTAAGAAACGATACATTTAAATATGTTACGGGTCTCATTTGCAGAACATCGGAACAACGTTCATCATGAATTGTCGTTGATCAGATCACGTGGGTCTGAATGAATGAATTTACTTTCTTTACGCGTTGTTTATTTTGTGCGTAATCAGAAACGAATCATCCTACAGTGTCCATTTGCCTTTTGCTATCACAGTTTTCTCCACGATCCGGTCTACGCATTAGTACTACAAAGATGCTTATATACGTTACAACAGAGAAGGCACTAAATGTTACCGACGCTGTACTGTCTGTGTATATCAGCAACCATCTCATATGTCCGATAACGTACTTCATTCAGGATCAGAGCTTTAAATTCGACATTTTGCCGGATGTATGGAATTACAGGTAGGGTATTAGCTTTCCTTGAAGAAGCTTTGTGTGTATTTCACGTATTTCACGTCAGTACTGCGTGGCCATACATGTCTACACCATTAAGTCTTACGAAAATGTAACGTTAAAACAAATCCACCAATAAAATGTATACAAGAGGACACAATTAATAGGTTTAAGATACGAAGGGTCCATACCATGTATGAGAGGACCTACTTTAACAAAAATATAGCAATGTTCGAACAAGGTCCCTTGCCTGAGTAAGAATCACCAACTAGCGTACTGGACCTGTCAAGCTTGGCCGACAATTTAAAAATCAAACTAGTTGTCCGGAAAAGCTACTTGACTGCTCAATGAGAGTGAAAGTGAGGAATATTAGAAAAGTTGATGGGATATAAATTCCAATATCTGCCATACAGTTTCATCAAAGATGTTACAATCCTTCTTTCTAAGGGTCCCTTTAAAGTCGTGAATCCAAGCTTGACAGATTGAAAGTAGAGTAGAGGGATATGGTACTTTATAGTTGACCACTGACAGGCTAAACACTATTACGTGACATGACACTCAGTGACAACGCAGTATTCCATCAGGGTCACATGGTGATCACGTGATCCAGTTGTGGTTAAAAGTCTGCACTGATTTAGTACTCCGTCAAGGCTAACATACTAGTCTTAATGTGGGTGGGCTCTGTCAGTACTATGACCACAACTCCACAAAGGGCTGTACAATGTCCCGTTTGCTTTGAAAACAAACATATTTCCTTTCTCATGGATTAAACAAAGTAACCATTATTTTTGCAAAGATAAACGTGTTCTTCGTCTTCTGCATTCTGAAACACATCAATAGCATCCAGTCTTCTGAAAAAATGATCTGGCGTTCTTTGATGAAGCCAAGAATAACTGCACGTCTATGTTGTGATATATTATCCTTATTATTATTTACCCGAGTCTTTATGTCCTGATTAATTTGTACATCACCAAGCTCATCAAGCTCTGGATTCAAAGGTGTTCCAAGTCCAAAATTGCTTGCCATAATTATAATTCATAGAACATATTTTTCACTTATGTGATAATTTGCACGTGTGCATAGCACTGATGTAGCCATACTACGTTATGACTGCATGGTTAGAGTGTACTATGTCTGTCCAAGTATATTAAGTTCAGAGTTGCACATTTTTAATCACCACTACATCAGCGGTATCCAGTCACGTGAACACCATGTGACCCTCACAGAGTACTTAGTATAACCACTGCATAGCCAGGTACCTGACAGTGGATTGCTAGTCAGTGATGACCTGGCCTAGAAAGTACCTATTCCCTTACTAAGAAGTATGTGATATGTGTAAGTCGTAGGCTTTAGCAATAGGACTATTTCCAGACTTTATTGGACAGTAAATTTCAGTCCAATTTTTCAGTTCTTAAATGCTTGTAGAACCAAACTGAAATGATAAACAGCTGTAGCCTCTTTTCCTATGATGTAGAATATTCGTGTATTGTCTGCTTTACAGCTTGCAGTGTAATGTCAGTTCATCGGAAATACCAGAAGAGCAAGGGATCGTGTCAGTACAATACACGGACTCCAAAATTAGACCTGCTACACTTTGGCTCAATTCGACAGAGGAGATCGAGTTTGTCGTAAGTTGAATATTGAAGGAACCCAATGGATCGCATATTGCTTTTAAAATTTGAATGAATGTGACACTTGTTAAAGAATAAAGAAGTTGTATTTCAGTTAATCGCTAGTATGTATGTTTCATGATATTTTCAATTGAACTTGCATACAAAAGATGATTCCATCAAATTTTAAGAAACTAACATAATTTTCCTGAAAGACATGCTACAATTTCATGCCAAATAGTTGGCAATTTTCATTCTATTAACTACGTATACCTCGCATTTATTTAGTTATGAATTTTGACGAATATTGCCAGTGGTGTTGATCGTTACTAGTTAAATTAAGCGCACATGTTTTGAAGCGCACATGTTTTGAAATTATTTTAGAGAAAAGAGTCAATTTACAGACAGCTCTAGTATATTGCTTGAGAGCCTATGATGTGATGGCCATCGGGAGTATGGCGTCTTTGGAAGTGGATTTCTTCCAGAATGTAAGACTAGAGGTGCAAAATACTGAGGTTATGCACACAAGTTGTAATGCTATAATCACTAATTACCGTTAGTTATCCATGGGTCAAGTCCATTTTCCGGATATTCTCTCATGGTATTGCTCTTTTACGATTCTTATGTGACACGACGAATTACAAAACGATCGGAAGTTATTTCCTAC
Source organism: Ptychodera flava (assembly GCF_041260155.1). Lineage (NCBI taxonomy): Eukaryota > Metazoa > Hemichordata > Enteropneusta > Ptychoderidae > Ptychodera > Ptychodera flava. Next base: position 28,939,766 of record NC_091933.1, read on the forward strand.
ACTTTGAAGGACATGGCAACCCGACAACATATTTAGATAAAGAATGCTATCGAGTAGTATTGCGGTCGCACATCAGATTTCATACAACCTACAATTTAAGAAATAAAAAATATTATATAATCATATTACAATTGGCTGTCATTTGATTATCGACGAAAAACATTACAGAGAGTGAATTTCTTTCCAGGTTCCGACTTTCAAAAGTTTTTCACCTCTCAAAGGACCACAAGCTGGAGGAACATTGCTTGAAATATCGGGAACTCATCTTCTGTCCGGAAATTATCACGACGTTGTCATCGCTGGGAGGACGTGCGAGCTAATAATGTCAGTTAAACGGCTATTGAATATTTACTGACAATAATGACAATTAAAGACGATCAACCCTTGTGTCCCTAGGAGAGCATTTGTCAAATATAGCGAGAGAAATTTAGAATCGCACAAACGGTTATGTTCGAGTCATAAGTTAGGGTTTTATTCAAATAAAAAAACCCCATGAAATGTCCTTTCAATATAGAGGGATAATTATTAATTTTGCATGCCATCAACATCTGAATTTGCATTACTCAATAAATACGTTTCTATAGGTATATATTATATCTTTCACTATTTCACCGATATGTGCACACTCTGTAGTACGTAGAGGTTTCCTTGTTCACTACTGTCCTTTTCAACTCGTCCGTACAGTTGTTGTAATAGAACGTCAGCATTGTATAGATGCACTCGCGTTGGGACGTTTGGTATATTTTAGTCGCCCGTGAGACGTAGGCTTCATGTATCTTTTCGGGGCCCTTTCTCAAACACTTTGGTGGCGATTTCACTCATCTTGTCAAAAGAACAAAGGGTTGGAAATGTGTTGTCACTAATTTTCTGCTTATTCTACCAATTACTTTGGGAGTTTCTCGTTAACAGGGATTACTCCACTGACGAACGGTTGGTTTGTTTAACGCCTGAAGTAGCTAAGCCTACACAATCACTCGTCTTTATCAACTTGTACGACGACTTTACTCTGGCATCACTCCGGCGGTTCACCTACACCGAGAATCCATTTATCGACTCTATTTTTCCGCTTAGGACGTTTGTCGGGTAAGTGCACGTCTTGGCAAATGACGATTGATTCAATACAACAAATATCTGAACACAATGTTATTTTGAGGGGGAAATATCTGTGGCTGGAAGCATTTTCAGAAATCAAAGTTTACATTACCTTACTGAAAATTTGTGTCAATCTTCGACTTTGTCTAAATTCACAGTCACATTTTTTCTCTGACCAATATATCGCTCTAGAGTTGTTTTGTCTGATTGGTGACAGATTGTTTCTATTACAGCAATATTCAATATCAAGTAAATTTCGCATTGAGTCAATATGACAGAATCCCATGACCTCGCGCAGCATTTTGAGGGATACTGAAGTTATGTTAACGAAAAGACCTTGTTTATTACAATTTGCATACTCAATAATCATACATTAGACCTGATAAAAGATATTAGTTTGCCAGTTTGGTATCAATCCGGTAAATTACGATTTTGAACACATTGTATGTAAAAATGCGCAGAATTTGGTATAAGAAGTATCCCTTTGACGTCATTTGAATGAAATGGGGAACAAACGTCAGATGTTACTTTTATGTAAATAAAAACAGGGATTACTTTCGCTTTTGCTAATTTGCATATCAACTTGAAAAAATACGAGTTTAATGTTTTAACTTGCGACATGGAATACAACAATACATAATGATTCATTTTATTTAACAGGGGAGGCGAGTTCCAGTATGTCAAGGGTACTAATCTGGATTCCATCGCCAGACCTTTATTTGTCGTCGTCGTGTACGTTAATGGAACTGCTGACGACAAACTTGAGACAGTAAGTAGAAACTTAAGAACTTCGATTTGTTGTAAGTACGTAATAAAGCCTTACAAATGTAGAGAAAAACAGAACAGACCGACAGAGAGTGGGGTCACCTCTTGAGGAGGAATAATATAACAATATACTTCATGGCAAGGGTCGATAACGGCACACAAGTGTCTGAGTATAAGCACTATTGTGTGCGACGCAAGCGTGCCCCCTAACTGCATGTTTCAAAGAAAACTCTGAATCATACAAAATGTGAAAACATTTGCATATGATGCAAGATTAGCGTCGGTGCAAAGTTAGTGTTTGGAAAGGTGAGTACTCTCTCCCTCTCTAGAGAAAGACTACAGGATACCACACGGCGTCATCTGTTTGTTATACGTATTGCATGGGATCTGGTGTGCAAATTCGTTGGTGTATGTCGTATCGCTATCCAAACGTGTGTGCTTATGTCTGCTTGTCCATATTCGGTTCGACGACGTAACAAAGAGTGACATACTGGATTTAAATGAAATTGACAGACTGTGACTAATAAGCAGAATGATACAATGTGCAAGTTTTTTTCAGAGAAGTACCGATAGAGATCATGACATTTAACATAAAGAGAGCTTGATCTGTAGGGCCACCTAAGGTGCAATCTAGTGCTGCATGCCACCAAATATCACCACAAGGTGAACATCTTGTTTCAAGGACTTCTTCATGATCAAAGCCATCGCTAATACACGACTCTAAGTAAGCAATAAGGACAACGTTTTGTAATTATATGCAATGTGGATGCCATACTCTATAGTTTGATACTTTAAAAAAGTATAGCATTATATGTTTTGACTAAATCAGTCAAACGACACCAGGGCAATGTTCTATCATATGCTAATACTTGAGAGCTTGAACTTGTCACTTATTTTAATATATACTGAACTTTTGCAAATATGCACATATCCTTTGAAATACCGATTTGGACATAAAAGCATTAGGATGAGATGTAAACTTTCTACGACTTTATTTAGTATTGTATTTAAATGTATTACTAACATATTGGGTATGAGTATTTGCTTGGAAACATACATGTGTAAAGTATGTCACCATTGATCTCAACCAAACCTCGTGTTTGTCTCATTTTTCTTAATGTACCGTCATAGCTGCACCTGTGTGTTTTAACCATTTCCCCCACAGCCCCAACACTTAGATAAAATTAGCGCTAACGCCTGAACCATCTTCACTGATCACGTTTGTGGGAGACATTGATAAAAGTGATGTAAACATCGCAGCTACATCACAATTTGCACCTGATAACCTGAATGCTCTTTGTGGTATCATGTCTAATGTAAAAGAGCAAGAATGGAATGGCTTATCTTTGGATATGTTATTACATGCTATCCTTCGTATGAACAGTTTTGTTACCATGGCCGCTGTTACGTAATGAAACTGGAAGACTTTGTAAGCATTGGAATTGGTCCTTTTGGCCGATTTAGACCATGAAAACTACTTTGAGTTCGTTTGCAATCGAGTTGGAAAATCGTTCCAAGATGGCGGCCTCGATTACTGTAGATTATATGATTTCACTCAAGGAGTCCGCCTAGGTCACAAACTTTTCATGTTTTTTACTTTGCCTCGACCGTGTCCTCTGTTAGGAAGGACGAATACCACCACAAACTTCAGCTTGGCTTCTTCGGAGCTCTATCGACAAATGATGTCCAGCCACCAAGCAATGGTACGACTAAGAGACCGATTAGCGGTTCAGCAGGGAGACAAATATCCATATTGTTTTATGCATTAGCAAAGACAATGGTACATTGAACTTGGTAGTAAGTGCACGCGTGCTCATGTATGTTTGCAATATTGTAAGTCACACCCGAAGTTATCTTACCAATCTGAGAAACCTGGCCCACAGAATGCGACAAAAAGCTAAGTCGCTGCCTGACCTTCCATTTCACCCCCATGCTTAAAATGATGAAGCCTGGATCCGTGAGATTTCCCCCACTGACCTGATGGGGATTTTGCCTTGATGGCATCAAGAACGGCTTTCACATTACCGATTGTAAAAATGTTGTTGCCCAACTAGCGGTAGATAACAATGGTTCCGCCACTAGAGTGATAGTAACCATGCGGTAGAGAAACAGTTTGACCGAAATTCGTGAATGGAGCTATATAGTGTAGCTACTGATAAACCTCACACTATAAGTGCCATAGGTGCAGTTCAAAAACCTACGGCGGCTAATGTCCGTCTTATTGACGATTGTAGAAGGCCACCCAGCTTAGCAGTTTATGATTTTGCCAAAGCTGCCTCTTCTACGCATCAAACTTTACAGAATACTATCAAATCAATAAAACCCGATTCATTTATTTCCAGGATGATTTAAAGTTTGTCTATTGTCAGTTCGCATCTACCCTTCCAATTTGAAGTGTACTGGTCCGTAATGGACCTTTGCCAACTCAAAGAAACCAACATACTTGTATGACATGTGCACATGATTACCTTTTAGGGACAAAGGAGTGCCCTTAGTATAAGTTCATAGTATAACTCACAGGCCTTTCGTCGGATGTCTGGAAAAAAGGGCATCCGCAGTATACGAGATTATTTAAATGGCTTTATTATTGCATGAATTATTACACCAGTCTGATTTTGAAGGTTTGAATAATGCATTGTTTTAGGTTATAATTTAGGTTATAATTTGTGTCCCTTTTATTCTCATAGTACTGCGTTGTGGGCTCTTTTGACTTATTGCTTACCGCTTTTGATACAATATATCTCTATTGCTTTTACTAAGGGAGCGTTCAGTTATTATGGTAAGGATGGGTCGGCAAATTCTTCCTGCGCATCAGTCAAAATAATATAAGTGAACCCCCTTACCCATTGCACCAAAAAATTGATGACCCCCTTTTAAGATGACAAAAATTTCATGACCCCCTCATTGCTTGAGTAAACCTTCACACACAAACACCCGGGGGACGATTGAATCCAAAAAAAGATTAATTTCTCAGATTTTTTCAAACGACCCCCTTCTTACAAACTCACGAGGTGTTAGTGATCAAATTTCCCCTTCTGACTTGCTATAATTTTGAAATCACCCCTCAAAAGGATTGGACAGAAATTACAGGTGGATCGCAATATTTTTACGCAAGCATTTGTGTACAAAATTTTGATATTTGGATATAATTGATAATCAGCTGTTGATAATTTTGTTTCACTATATATGGTATTCTATGAGAAAACTATGTAATACTTTTTCAATACAAAACTAATATCTATGCATTTATAGACATTTGATAATTGACATAAATGTACTTATAATAATTGGAATATGGTTGTTGCAACAAGTATGTGTGCAAATAATTTGACTTCAACTTTCACCAAAAATGTTCATTCACTATACAAGGGAGTCTATGATCAAATTGTGAATATTTTTTTCCAATGAAATCTTGCTATACTTGTGCATATACAGATGTTGGATAATTAACATAATAGTACTTGATTAGAATATGATGGTTAAAGGTGCATATTATGTGTACAAGAAATCTGACTTTGGAATTTCACTGAAAATGTTTATCCACTATACATGGGAGTCTATAAGGAAACTATGAATAATTTTTCCCATGAAAAAGTAGTTAAATCTGTGTAATTTATTTATTTCCTCGCAATTATTCATATTAATGTAATTGATTAGACTAGGATGGTTACAAATGGATATGTGTGCCAGAAATTGGATTTTGGGATTTCACTGAAATGAAGATTCACTGTACGTGGGAGTCTATGAGGAAACTAAGAATAACTTGTTTCCAATACAAAACTAGTTAAATCTGTGTATTTATGTACTCTCGATTATTCATATCAATGTACTTGATTAGACTAGGGTGTTAACAAATGGATATGCATGCGAGAAATAGGGTGTTAACAAATGGATATGCATGCGAGAAATTGGATTTTAGAATTTCACTGAAATGTTGATTCACTATGCATGGTATTCTATGAAGAAACTATGAATACTTTTTTCCAATTCAAAAATAGCTAAATCTGTATATTTACAGACGTTTGATAATTCATTTTAAATTACTTAGTTAGACTAGGATGTTTAAAAGTTGATATGTGTGCAAGAAATTGGATTTTGGAATTTCACCGAAATGTTGATTCACTATACATGGTATTATTTGAGGAAACTACGAATAATTTTTTTACAATGCTAAACTAACTTAATCTTTGCTTTTATAGGTATTTGACAATTGATACAAATGTACTTGATTCAAATAGGGTATTTGAAAGTTCTGATGTTGACAACAATTATGATATTGGAATTTCACCTAAAAGTGTAATTTCACTTTTCATGGTACAAGTAGTCTACAGGTAACTGTTAAATATTTTCCCCGACAAAACTTGCTATATCTCTAATATTTAAGTAATGGCAATTGTTCATTGCCCTCAGTGAGCTTGATTTACAATAAGACAAGCCTCAGAGTTGCCAAGGCAAGATGTTCATGTGACAGATAATTATACTTTTGTTCAGGTTTACAGTTAAATGACTTCAGAGAATGAAATCATGCAGCGGATCATTTTTATCTCCCAGAATATTTCTGAACACTGAAACTGCTTTTTGAAGGGAAACATACTGATGAAAATTAAGTGACCCCCTCTGAGCTGTTTGAAAAAGATATGGACCCCCCTTCGCAGTTTCCAAATTTAAGGTGACCCCCCTTATTTTGCCGGCCTATACCCCGGCCGTAATAACTGAACGCTCCCCAAGAGAGATTAGATTATTAGCTTAGAAGTAGATGGTTAATAAAGTCTCCTTAGAACTAAACTTGATTACAGTCGGTGTCATTTAATATAACATTATTAAATTAAGGCTTAAATGACAGAGTTTACCTTTCGTGTTACGTTTTCTTGAAAGTTAATAGAGATTAAGTGCCAAAAAATAATCCATTGCTGTTGCAAATGAACGTATGTATGTATGTATGTATGTATGTATGTATGTATGTATGTATGTATGTATGTATGTATGTATGTATGTATGTATGTATGTATGTATGTATGTATGTATGTGTAAATATGCATCGACAACTATAGCTGTTATTGTGTAAATCTTTGCTCTGTCACTAGGAATGCAAGGTAAAGAATTCAACGTTTATGGCGTGCCCTTCACCGACAATCGTAATCTCAGGTTTGCTTAATGGCACCAGAGGTAGAAGAAGCATTGACAACAGTGATAATGAATGTAACGAGATTACCACAACGTCATCAGGAGAGTCTGTAGAATTTAGAATCGGATTTGTACTTGACAATGTTCAGGAATGGCTACCGTCTGTTATCCAAGATCATTTGGACGCTAAATACACCACCATTACAGTGGCCAGAGACCCCGTGTATTACATGTTTGGTGGCGCAGGGAATATCATCTTTTACAATCCTGGCGAAAATGACTTTCTTGTAATTAAGGTACAGCAATAACGTTTGAAACTTATACAAACAACACATCACAGATCAAATCAATATAAGCCTGAACGAATTGTGAAAAATCACAGCATGCGAGATGAGCTAAATATGCATAACCAACCCTAACATTGACAACGTTCGTTAATGATGCTTTTAAACCCTTCCCATCCAGGGCGAAAGACTAGATTGTGGTGCCACAAGAAACGACATAACTATCGAGGTAGGACTTGCCTACTGCACTCCGATTATTTCCCTCTATCGCACACAATTGACATGTACACCGCCATCAAGTGAACCGCCAGTGAGAAGCGAGTACTTGGAGAGCCACGGTTTTCCTCATGTTTTGGTGAGTATCTGAGATTAATCTAATTTATTGCCTAACGTTCTTGCCGTAACATAGCGATAAAAGCCAATGTGGCCGTCCAGATCCATTACGCAGATATGCGCGATTAAAACTCATCAAAAGCTGGTAGAACGATAATCTACCATGACATACATAGGCAAGGAAAGTTTCGTTGCGGTTAGGTCCAATATGGCTGCCAGACAGTCATTTTCTTGTGTTACTTTTCATGTTCAGATTCAAAATTGCTCGGACACAGGTATTTATGAACAGATGTCTCTAAACTTTATAGAAAGGACGTTGAACTATAATGAATATGTGTTCGACAACTTGTGTCATGATATGATCCGATATGGCTACTGGGTTGCCATTCTCTCATGACTTTTCATGTCTTGAACAGTTTCGCAGATATGTCTGTAAGCAGGTCGATTTCAATTGAGGATGATATGAATTATGTACTATGCCATACAGGTGTGTTGCGGTGCAGCCTTATAATGGCAATATGAACCCCTGGCCACTGCTGAGATGCGTATTTTTTCCATGTAAAAACTGCATCTAAGTCAGGATGAGTTTATTTCGTTGCGACGAATACTGGGGATAACCATATTTAACACGATTGGATCTAATTTGGGATAATTGGATGGTGAAGTAATGCCGATTTCATCTACAAATGTAATCTCATCTGCTTTTCTTTTTACATTACACACTTGTTTTATGAGTGATTTATTGCAACATTCAACTATCTTGCACCTAACACTTTTGAGAAATCACAAAAATATAAAAATCCAATTATCCCAAATTAGTTCCAATCGTGTTATTTGAGTTGTAAAGAAAGCAGTAAGTTTGTTTAGAAAGTATAGACTAAGTATAGACTGTTTATGTCGGGACTCGGTATTTTGTCAGTTTGGATTTGGCTGGCGTAACTGTCAATGTGGATTAATTGTATTACTTTGTTGGCGGAACAATGTAAATGAAGGAAAGGTATTGGAAAGCTGCTCTGCACTATGAAAATACAGTAATCACAATCTCTCCTCAAGTATCGATGTAACGTAAGAATGGAATATCTCACGTTCCCTCGTCGATGAAATCTGTCACGAATGAAAGCGATCGACCAAACACATGTGAGACATTTCCTCTTAGCCCATTTGAATGTTTTACTGAACTTGTATACTCTGGTCAATAACACCCTCAAATGAGTCGACGTTTGATTGTTTTCGCGTAGGTACAAGTCGGGGTAGGCGACAGCCGTTACCTAATCGGTTACATTGACTATGAAGATACGAAGTTACCCATCGAGGCCTGGATCATCGCTATCGCCGTCGGTGTCATCTTTCTGGTACTCTTCGCGGTAGGTGTTGTCATCTACTTCGTGGTGTGCCGCATAGACGACGTTTGGAAGGAATCGGCGGTCAACAAGAGAAGTCCCGCAAAACAGAATACGAGACCATGCGGTCTTCTCCCGGGGCCTACCAGAGTGTTTCCTTCGATGGAGGCTCAGCTTACTTACATCTTAGCAGCAAAGGTGTGTGTACTTATATGTATTTATAACACACCACACGCTCATTCCGTGTCGCGATTCGACAGAATATTTCACGTGACGAGAAAACAGATACGTCTGGTCCACATTGAATCGACAAAAGTGCCGTAAAGGGTATTTTTTGAAAAGCTTTTTCCCTAGGGAAATAGTTCAGACCAAATTTCGAAAGTGCCCGGTCGCGTGACCATAGTGTCGTCTGCAACTTTACAACAATGGCAGTTGACTAGAACGTGATGTGCGTCAGCGATGATGACGAGGTCTCTCTAAAACAGATTTTCCAACATTTTCCAACATTGCAGCAGCATAGAACTTGAACATTCATCGACGAAAAAGATTCAAGCGCAACCAAGGATTATTGCTAGTATGCTTAGGATATATTTGAAAGAAAGTGGTACCAGTACAACTGTGTAAAACACTGTGGAAATATCGCCAGTAAACTTGTCACAATTGATTGTTGCGGTGCAAAATATCAAAACATATTAAAAACTATAACATCATACAACATGAGCGTGTGGTATGTTATAAAACACCCATAACCTCGTCTTTATTCGGGCTATAGCGCCCGTCATTATCCCTCCCGGCTGTGTGTTACCAAAACACATCGCTATACCCTTCGGCCTACGGCCTCGGGGAATAGCGATGTGTTTCTGGTAACACACGGCCCTCGGGTAATAGACGGGCGCTATAGCCCTCATGACCAGGTAAGAGATTTTAATATACAAATACAATTTTTAATTACTAACACGCCGTTGAAAGGCAGTGTTACCACATTATAGTGAAGGTAAGGAAAATATAATTATATAATTATAGCTTTCCAACGTTAAATGCAACTTTAAACAAAGTCTCGCCCGCTGGATAGTGCTGTAGTGTCGCTGAACCGTAAAAATGGAAATTTGAAATTTCTTGTTGGGATAGAGCGATATGTAATTATTTTATCCCACATTTCTTGCCACTCAATGACTTTTGGTTCTTTTGTACGATAAATTAAGGTTACACTTATAAGCTTATCAAAACGTAAAAGAAGCGTTTTGAAAAACATGCCTTATCTTTGTTTCCTCAAGCTTCTTCAGTCAAATGATAAGGTTGTTATCCTGTTTCACGTCCGTATTAAACTAAAATGTTTTTTGTTTTAATTTCTCTATTCGAAAAAAATATGATTGATATCCTATAACTTCTTAGATACGTACTTTCTGAATGACTCTTCTGACGACTTATAGATCGGGTACATCATTTATTTGTTTGTTTGTTTTATCGTGGCGAAGACAAGGAGACGCTGATGGACAAGCTGGATGAGGAAACTCGTCTACAGATACAAGATGTGCTTATCGAGAGTAGCAGAATTCAACTGAGCAGCAATGAAATCCTCGGCAAAGGTAGATTTAAATCGATTTCTTCGTTGTTAACAACACTGTGTCGCGGAAATGCACCTTTCCATGGAAAGATATTTACCTGCAACATCGTTAATGGTGCAATGTGCTAGCAGTATCAAACGCTAGAGTTACTTTTGGTTGAGTTATTAGAAAATTGTCGATTCAAATACACTGTCTTCTTTTCCCTTTTCAGGAGAATTCGGAAGAGTGCTGCTTGGTGATCTTTTAGACGAAGATGGCAAACGAAGCAACAAAGTTGCCGTGAAATCGTTGAAAAGTGGGTGTATCCTATGTTGTTGATGTATTTTCCAGTATTTTTAATATGTTTATAGATTTCGGCTTCTTCTTTTACTAGTATTCCTCAAATCATTTCGAAGTTCGATTGTTTATCAAGTCAACCCATTCTGTATGCGTGAAACGTCCTATATTATTGTTGATTACTGAATTGGTTCTGAGTTTATAAAGTCAACAATAGCATGTGTTGAGCATTTGTCAAGGCTATATTCGGTATTTCAACATACTGTATCGAGAACAAGAATTTAAGCGAATTTAAGTAAGTGCATTATTCAACATACGTAATGAAATTTTGTCAAAAGATACTCCATTGTCTTTTGTAAGGACTTACTGCTCAGCTCATGATATCAGACTGCTAAACTGGAATTACCAGCTTAAGGCATGCTGAGCTCAAAATTTCGTTGTTTATTTTGGTGAACACTCGCGAGCTACTTTTCAGTTCAAAATAAACCTAACTATTAATTGAAATATATAGACTGTAGAGAATGGATTTTCAGGATGAGACCTCATCACGTATTATAACAGTAATGTTGGTGTGAGTATGCCATAGTATGTGTGTTGAATACAGACCATCCTTCCCTCCCCGGTTCTAAAATTATTGCGTCAACTGAGAGAAGTTAGAGATAATATGAGCTTGATTTGTAGTAAGGTAGAACGCACCTCAGGGACAGAAATTCGGGCTTTAAAATTTTATCAATTCTCTTCTGATTTACTACTTGTGGGGGTTCATTTTAAGGCTCTTGATGAAAGAAAAGTTTTAAACATCTTTAGTAAGTTAGTTTTTCGAAAATCGAAAATTCTATTTTGCCTTTAGAGTTAACACAGGGATGGCGGCCATTTTGAAATGCAAATATTGGTAAATCATAGGTAATTTGTCTCTCCAGTACGAAATTTTGCACAGTGACCCTGATTTTTAGTCTTGCTTTGGTAAGGGACTGGTCCAAAGTTTCATTGAGGAAAGTTTTAGCAAAGTCTTTCACTTTCAAGGCGCATACTACCTAAAGTGCTTTGCAGCTGTTCCGGTCAATTTGTCCCTAGAAAAACGCTAACAATAGAACAGAGAATACGAGTAGTACTGACTTGATCCTTATTTTGCGCAGTTTTGTTTTCACTGTTTCATTACCTGTTTAATTTGCAAACATGATAATCTTTCACAGAATACACTGACATAGACGATGTGCGTAATTTCTGGAAGAGGGAATAATGATGAAGGATTTCAAACACCCCAACGTCTTAAGTCTGATCGGAGTTTGCATCGACGACGACGACTGTCCCATGATTGTACTTCCATACATGAAACATGGCGACCTGAAATCATTCATAGAGAAACCAGAAAGGGTGAGTTGCAAGTTGGCTGAATTCTATCATTGATGAAAGTATAATAGGAGTACAAGTTATAGACCAGTATTAAGGTAGAATGCACCTCGGGGACAGACATTCGGACTCTCAAACTTTTACAATTCTCTTCTAATATACCACATGTGGGGTTCATTTTAAAGCTCTTGGCGAAAGAAAACTTTTAACCGGCTTAGTTTTTCGAAATTCGAAAATTTTTATTTTTTTCCATAGAGTTAACACAGGGATGGCGGCCATTTTGAATTTCTAATATCGGTAAATCTTGGGTAATTGTTTCTCTAGTACCAAAATTTGCATGGTGACCCCCTGTTTTTATTCTTGATTTTGAAAGAGAATGATTGAAAGATTCCTTGAGGAAAGTTAGAGCAAACGTTTTAAGTCTTTCACTTTCGAGGTGCATACTACCTTAACCGGCATCCTCACTACACTTGCAAGAAGAATATACCATTTATTGCAAGGTCTACAGTACATTGAAGGCGATTTGTGATCACCGTGA